>NW_027526126.1:144339-167071 GCF_052094955.1 Ictidomys tridecemlineatus
CGTCTGCACCTCCGTCTCAAAACCCTGCTCTCTGCAACGACCCTTCTGCACCCCAGTCTCCAACCTCTGCTCTCTGTAACAGTCCTTCAGCACCTCAGTCTCCCAACTCTGCTCTCTGGAAGATTCTTCTGCAACACAGTCTTTAAACTCAGCACTCTGTAACAGTCCTTCTGCACAACAGTCTCCAACCTCTGCTCTCTGTAACAGACATTCTGCACCCCAGTCTTTAAGCTCTTCTCTCTGCAACGATTCTTCTCCACCCCAGTCTCCAACATCTAATCTCTGCAACACTCCTTTTAAACCCCAGTCTCCAAACTGTGCTCTCTGTAAGATCCACCTGAACCCCAGTCTTCAAACTCTACTCTCTGTAACAGTCCTTCTGCACCCCAGTCTCCAAACTCTGTTCTCTGTAAGATCTTTCTGCACTCCAGTTTCCAAACTCTGCTCTCTGTAACATTCCTTCTCCACAAAAGTCACCAACCTCTGTCCTCAGCAACATTTCTTCTGCTCCCCAGACTCCGAAATCTGCTCTCTGTAACAGTCCTTCTGCACCGCAGTCTCCAACCTCTGCTCTATGTAACGATCCTTCTACACCCCAGTCTCCATCGCTGCTTTCTGTATCAGTTTGTCTGAACCCCAGTCTCAAACCTCTGTTCTCTGTATCTATCCTTCTTCACTTTAGTCTCTAACCTGTGCTCTATGTAAGAATCCTTCTGCACCCCAGTCTCCAACCTATTCTCTCGGTAACAGACCTATACCGCAGTCTCCAACCTCTGCTCTCTGTAATGGTCCTCCTGCAGCCCAATTTCGAAACTCTGCTTTCTGTAACAGTCCTTCTACACCTGAGTCTCCAAACTCTCCTCTCTGTAACAGTCCTTCTACACCTCAATCCCCAACCTCTGCTCTCTGTAGCAGTTCACCTGCACCTCAGTCTCCAACCTCTGCTCTCTGTAAGATTCTTCAGCAACCCAGTCTCCAAACACTGCTCTGTATAACAGTCCTTCAGCACCCCAGTCTCCTACCTCTCTTCTCTGTAACTGGCCTTCTGCACGCAAGTCTCCAAACTCTGCTCTCTGCAACAATACTTCTGCACCCCAGTCTCCAAACTCTGCTCTCTGCAATGATTGTACCGCACCCCAGTGTCTAAACTCTGATCTCTACAATAGTCCTTCTGCACCTCAGTCTCCAAATTCTGCTCTCTGTTAGATCCTTCTGCACCCCTTTCTTCTAGCTCTGCTCTATGTAACAGGACTTCTGCACCTCAGTCTCCAATCTCTGCTCTTTGCAACATTCCTTCTGCACCACAGTCTTCAAACTCTGATCTCTGTAAGATTCTTCTGCACCTCAGTCTCCAACCTGTTCTCCAGTTTCCAAATTCTTTTCTCTGTAACATTCCTTCTTCACCCGAGTATTTAACCTCTGCTTTCTAGAAGTATTCTGCGGCACCCTAGTCTCCAAACTCTGACCTCTGCAACAGTCTTTCTGCTCCCCAGATTCCAACAACTGCTCTCTGTAAATGTCTTTTTTAACCCCAGTCTCAAACCTCTTCTCTCTGTATCTATTCTTCTGCACCTCAGTCTCCAACCTGTTCTCTCTGTAACATTCCTTCTGCACCCCAGTCTCCAAACTCTGCTCTCTTTAACAGTTTTTCTATACCGCAGTCATCAAACTCTGGTCTCTGTAACGGTCCTTCTGCACCCCAATTTCCAACCTCTGCTTTCTGTAACACTCCTTCTGAACCTCAGTCTCCTAACTCTGCTCTCTGTAACAGTCCTTCTACACCTCAGTCTCCAACCTCTGCTCTCTCTCACAGTCCTTCTGCACCTCAGTCTGACATCTCTGCTCTCTGCACGATCCTTCTGCACCCCAGTCTCCAAACACTGCTCTCTGTAACAGTCCACCTGCACCTCAGTCTCAAACCTCTCCTCTCTGTAACAGGCCTTCTGCAAGCCAGTCTCCAAACTCTTCTCTCTGTAGCAGGCCTTCTGCACCCCAGTCTCCAAAATCTGCTCTCTGCAATGATGCAACTGCACCCCACTCTCCAACTTCTGATCTATGCAACAGTCCTTCTGCACCTCAGGCTCCAAATTCTGCTCTCTGTAAGATGCTTCTGCACCCCTGTATCCAACTTCTGCTCTCTGTAACAGTCCTTCTGCACCTCAGTCTCTTACCTCTGCTCTCTCTAACAGTCCTTCTGCACATCAGTCTCCCAACTCTGCTCTCTGTAAGATCCTTTTGCAACCAAGTCTTTAAACTCTGCACTCTGTAAGAGTACTTCTGCACAACAGTCTTCAACCTCTTCTCTCTGCAACAATTCTTCTTCACCCCAGTCTCCAAATTTTGCTCTCTGCAACGATCATTCTAAACCCCAGTCTCCAATGTCTGCTCTCTGCAACAGTTCTTCTGCACCACAGTCTCCAACCTCTGCTCTCTGGAAGATCTATCTGCACTCCAGTCTTCAACTATGCTCTCTGTAACATTCCTTCTCCACCCCAGTCTCCAACCTCTGTCCTCTGCAACAGTCCTTCTGCTCCCCAGTCTCGAACATCTGCTCTCTGTAACAGTCCTTCTGTACCGCAGTCTCCAACCTCTGCTCTTTGTAACAATCCTTCTACACCCCAGTCTCCATCGCTGCTTTCTGTATCATTCTGTCTGAACCCCAGTCTCCAACGTCTGTTTTCTGTATTTATCCTTCTGCACCTCAGTTCTCCAACCTGTGCCCTATGTAAGAGTCCTTCTGCACCCCAGTCTCCAACATCTGTTCTGGATAAAAGTCGTGTAACACAGTCTCCAACATCTGCTCTCTGTAAAAGTCCTTCTGCACCCCAATTTCGAAATTCTGCTTCCTGTAACAGTCCTTCTGCACCTGAGTCTCTAAACTCTGCTCTCTGTAACAGTCATTCTACACCCCAGTCTCCAAACTCTGCTTTCTGTATCAGTCTTTCTGAACCCCAGTCTCCAACCTCGGTTCTCTGTATCTATTCTTCTGCACCTCAGTCTCCAACCTCTTCTCAATGCAACAGTTTTTCTATACTGCAGTCTTCAAACTCTGTTCTCTGTAAAGGTCTTTCTGCAGCACATACTCCAAACTCTGCTTTCTGTATCAATCCTTCTGCACCCTAGTCTCCAAATTCTGCTCTCTCTAAGAGTCTTTCTGCACCTCAGTATCCAACCTCTGCTCTCTGTAACAGTTCTTTTGCACTCCAGTCTCCAAACTCTGCTCTCTAAACAGTCCTTCTGCACCCCAGTCTCTAAAGTCTTCTCTCTGCAACAGTCCTACTACACCCCAGTCTGCAAACTCTGCTCTCTGTAACAATCCTTCTGCCCCTCAGTCTCCAACCTCTGCTTTATGTAACAAGAATTTTGCACGTCAGTCTCCAACCTCTGCTCTCCGCAACAGTCCTTCTGCACTCCAGTCTCCAAACTCTGCTCTCTGCAACAGTCCTTCTGCACCCCAGTCTCCAACCTCTGCTCTCTGCAAAAGTCCTTCTCCACCCCAGTCTCCAATCTCTGTTCTCTTCAACAGTCCTTCTGGACCAAAGTATCCAACCTCTGCTCTCTGTAAGATCCTTCTGCACTCCAGTATCCAAACACTGCTCTCTGTAACATTCCTTCTCCACCTCATTCTTTAACCTCTGCTTTCTGCAAATGTCCTGTAACACCCCAATCTCCAACCTCTGTCCTCTGCAACAGTCCTTCAGCTCCCCAGTCTCTAACCTCTGCTCTCTGCAACAGTCCTTCTTAACCCAGTCTCCAAACTCTGCTCTCTATAACAATACTTCTGCACCTCAGTCTCCAAACTCTGTTCTCTGCAACTGTCCTTCTGTACCTCAGTCTCCAACCTCCACTCTCTGTAACAGTCCTTCTGCACTTCAATCTCAAACCTCTGCTCTCTGAAACAGTCCTTCTGCACCCCAGTCTCCATCCTCTGCTCTCTGTAACAATCTTTATGTACCGCAGTCTCCAACCTCTGGTCTCGGTAACGGTCCTTCTGCACCCCAGTCTCCAAACTCTGCTTTCTGTATCTGTCCTTCTGAACCCCAGTCTCAAACCTCTGCTCTCTGTATCTATCCTTATCACCTCAGTCTTTAACCTCTGCTATCTGTTACAGTTTTTATATATCACAGTCTCCAAACTCTGGTCTGTCTTACGGTCCTTTTTCACCCCAATTTCCAACCAGTTCTTTCTGTAACAGTCCCTGTGCACCTCAGTATCCAAACTCTGCTCTCTGTAAAAGTCCTTCTAAACCTTAGTCTCCAACCTCTGCTGTCTGTAACAGTCCATCTGCACCTCAGTCTGACACTTCTGCTCTCTTAACGATCCTTCTGCACCCCAGTCTCCAAACACTGCTCTGTGTAACAGTCCACCCGCACCTCAGTCTCCAACCTCTGCTCTCTGTAAGATCTTTCAGGAACTCAGTCTCCAAACTCTGCTCTCTATAACAGTTCTTCTGCACCCCAGTATCCAACCTCTTCTCTCTGTAGCAGGCCTTCTGCATGAGAGTCTCAAAAGTCTGCTCTCTGTAGCAGGCCTTCTGCACCCCAGTCTCCAACCTCTGCTCTCTGCAACGATCCTTCTGCACCACAGTCTCCAACTTCTGCTCTCTGCAATGATCCTACTGCACCCCAGTCTCCAATCTCTGATTACTGCAACAGTCCTTCTGCAACTAAGTCTCAAAATTCCGCACTCTGTAAGATCCTTCTGCACCCCTGTCTCCAAGCTCGGCTTATTTCAATGATCCTTCAGCACCCCAGTGTCCAACCTCTGCTCTGTGTAACAGGATTTGTCACCTCAGTCTTCAACCTCTACTCTCTGCAACAGTCCTTCTCCTCCCCAGTCTCCAACTTCTGCTCTCTCTATGAGTCCTTTGGCATCTCAGTCTCTAACCTCTGCTCTCTGCAACATTCCTTCTGCAGCCCAGTCTCCATCCTCTGCTCTCTGCAACAGTCCTTCTGCACCCCAGTCTCCAACCTCTGCTCTCTATAACAATCATTCTGCACCTCAGTCTCAAAACTCTGTTCTCTGCAACGATCCTTCTGCACCTGAGTCTCTAACCTCTACTCTCTGTAACAGTCCTTCTGCACTTCATTCTCCAACATCTGCTCTCTGTAGGATCCTTGTATAACTCAGTGTCAAACCTCTGCTCTCTGTATCTATCCTTTAGCACCTCAGTCTCCAACCTCTGCTCTATGGAACAGTCCATCTGCACCCTCAGTCTGACACGTCTGCTCTCTGCAAGATTCTTCTGAACCCAGTTTCCAAGCACTGCTCTCTGTAACAGTCCACCTGTACCTCAGTCTCCAACCTCTGGTCTCTGTAAGATCCTTCATGAACTCAGTCTCAAAACTCTGCTCTCTATAACAGTCCTTCTGCACCCCAGTCTTCAACCTCTCCTCTCTGTAACAGACCTTCTACATGCCAGTCTCCAAACTCTCTTCTATGTAGCAGGCCTTCTGCACCCCAGTCTTCAACCTCTGCTCTCTGCAACGATCCTTCTGCACCCCAGTCTCCAACCTCTGCTCTCTGCAATGATCCTACTGCACCCAGTCTCCAACCTCTGATTTTGTCAACAGTCCTTTTGCAACTCTGTCTCCAAATTCTGCTCTCTGTAAGATCCTTTTGCACCCCTGTCTCCAAGCTCTGCTTATTGCAACGATCCTTCTGCACCCCAGTGTCCAACATCTGCTCTATGTAACAAAATTTTGCACCTCAGTCTCCAAGCTCTGCTCTCTGCAACAGTCCTTCTGCAACTCAGTCTCCAACATCTACTCTCCGCAACATTTTTTCTGCAGCCCAGTCTTCATCCCCTGCTCTCTGCAACAGTTCTTCTTCACCCCAGTCTCCAAACCTCTGCTCTCTACAAAAGTCCTTCTGCACTCCAGTCTCCAAACTCTGCTCTCAGTAATCAATCCTTCTGAACCTCAGTCTCCAAACTCTGTTCTCTGTAACAGTCCTTCTGTACTTCACTCTCCAAACTCTGCTCTCTGTAGGATCCTTCTAAAACCCAGTCTCAAACCTCTGCTCTTTGTATCTATTATTCTGCCCCTCAGTGTTCCACCTCTGCTCTCGGTAGCAGGCGTTCTGCACCACAGTCTCCATAATGTGCTCTCTGCAACAATTCTTCTGCACTCGAGTCTCCAACCTGTGCTCTCTGTAACTGTCCTGCTGAACCAAGGTCTCCAAACTCTGCTCTCTTTAGCAATAATTCTGCACCTCATTCTCCAACCTCTGCACTCAGCAACAATCCTTCTGCACCCCAGTCTCCATTCGCTGCTCCCTGTAAGAATCCTTTTGCACCCCAGTCTCCAACCTCTCCTCTCTGTAAACGTCCTTCTGCAATTAAGTCTCCAAGTTCTGCAATCTGTAACAGTCCTTCTGCACCCCAGTCTCAAAACTCTGCACTCAGAAAAGATCTTTCTGCACCTCAGTCTCTAATCTCTGCTCTCTTTAATAGTCCTTCTGCTCCCAGTCTCCAACATCTGCTCTCTGCAACGATCCGTCTTCTCCCCTGACTCCAACCTCTGCTCTCTGAATTGGTCCTTCTACATCGTAGTCTCCAACCTCTTATCTCTGTATGAGTCCTTCTGCACCACAGTCTCCAAACGCTGCTCTCTGCAAAAGTTCTTATGCACCCAAGTCTCCAAACTCTGCTGTCTGCAACATTTCTTCTGCACCCTACTCTCAAACCTGTGCTATCTGTAACAGTCCTTCTGCACCCCAGTCTCCAACATCTGCTCTCTGCAACGATCCTACTTCTACCCAGTCTCCAAACTCTGCTCTCTGTAAAAGTTCTTTGGTATCGCAGTCTCCAACCTCTTCTCTTTGTAATGGTCCATCTGCTCCCCAATTGCCAGCCTCTGCTTTCTGTAACAGTCCTTCTGCACCCCAGTCTCCAAACTCTTCTCTCTGCAATGATCTTTCTACACCTCAGTCTCCAAACTCTTCTCTCTGTAAAAGTCCTTCTGCACCTCAGTCTCAAAATACTACTCTCTGCAAAAGTCCTTCAGCACCCAAGTCTCCAAACCTGCTCCCTGCAACAGTCTTTCTTCACCCCAGTCTTAACGCTCTGCTCTGTGTAACAGTCCTTCTGCACCCCAGTCTCCAACCTCTGCTCTCTGTAACAATCCTCCTGCACCCCAGTCTTTAACTTCTGCTCTCTGTAAAAGTCCTTCTGCACCATATTTTCCACCTCTGCTCTCTGTTACAGTCTTTGTGTACCGGAGTCTCCAACTTCTGCTCTCTGTAACAGTCCCTCTGCACCTCAATTTCCAAACTCTGCTTTCTGTAACAGTCCTTCTGCACCCTAGTCTCCAACATCTGCTCTCTACAACGGTCCTTCCGCACCAAAGTCTCCAAACTCTGCTCTTTCTAACAGTCTTTCAGTACCGCAGTCTCCAAACTCTTCTCTCTATAACGGTCCTTCTGTACTGCAATGGCCAACCTCTGCTTTTTGTAACAGTCCTTCTGCACCTCAGATTTCAACCTATGCTCTCTGTAACAGTCATTGTAAGCCTCAGTCTGAAATTTCTGCTGTCTGCAACATCCATCTACACCCCAGTCTCCAAAACTGTGCTATCTGAAACAATCCTTCTGCACCCCAGTCTCCAACCTCTGCTCTCTGTAACAGGTCTTCTGCACCCCAGTCTCCTAACTCTGCTCTCTGTAACAGGCCTTCTGCACCCCAGTCTCCAACCTCTTCTCTCTGCAACAATCCTTCTAAACCTCACTCTCCAACCTCTGCTCTCTGCAACAGTCCTTCTAAACCGCAGTCTCCAACCTCTGCTCTCTGCAATGATCCTTCTGCATTCCAGTCTCCAACAACTGCTCTCTGCAACAGTCCTTATGCACCCAATTTCCAAACTCTGCTCTCTGCTACAGTACTTAGCACCCCCGTCTCCAACCTCTGCTCTCTGCACCATTTCTTCTGAACCCAAGTCTCCAACCTGTGCTCTCTGTAACTGTCCTGCTGCACCCAGGTCTTTAAATCTGCTCTCTGTAGAGATCCTTCTGCACCTCATTCTCCAACTTCTGCTCTCTGCAACAATCTTTCTGCACCCCAGTCTTCATCCTCTGCTCTCTGTAGAAATCCTTTTGCACCCCAGTCTCCAACCTCTTCTCTCTGTAAACATCCTTCTGCACTTAATTCTCCAAGTTCTGCAATCTGTAACAGTCCTTCTTCACCCCAGTCTCAAACCTCTGCACTCAGAAATGATCTTTCTGCACCTCAGTCTCCAACCTCTGCTCTCTTTAATAGTCCTTCTGCACCCAGTCTCCAACATCTGCTCTCTGCAAAGCTCCGTCTTCTCCCCTGACTCCAACCTCTGTTCTCTGCATTGGTCCTTCTACATCCCAGTCTCCAACCTCTGATCTCTGTATGAGTCCTTCTGCACCACAGTCTCCAAACGCTCCTCTCTGCAAAAGTCCTTATGCACCCAAGTCTCCAAACTCTGCTGTCTGCAACATTTCTTCTGCACCCCAGTCTCCAACCTGTGCTCTCTGTAACAGTCCTTCTGCACCCCAGTCTCCAACATCTGCTCTCTGCAACGATCCTTCTTCTACCCAGTCTCCAAACTCTGCTCTCTGTAAAAGTCCTTTTGTATCGCAGTCTCAAACCTCTTCTCTCTGCAATGATCATTCTACACCTCAGTCTCCAAACTCTGCTCTCTGTGAAAGTCCTTCTGCACCTCAGTCTGCAAATACTACTCTCTGCAAAAGTCCTTCAGCACCCAAGTCTCCAAAACCTGCTCCCTGCAACAGTCTTTCTTCACCCCAATCTTCAAACTCTGCTCTGTGTAACAGCCCTTCTGCACCCCAGTATTCAACCTCTGCTCTCTGTAACAATCCTTCTGCACCCCAGTTTTTAAACTCTGCTCTCTGTAACAGTTCTTCTGCACCATATTTTCCACCTCTGCTCTCTGTTACAGTCTTTGTATACCGTAGTCTCCAACTTCTGCTCTCTGTAACAGTCCCTCTGCACCCCAATTTCCAACCTCTGCTTTCTGTAACAGTCCTTCTGCACCTCAGTCACCAAACTCTGCTCTCTGTAACAGTCCTTCTGCACCTCAGTCTGAAACCTCAGGTCTTTGGACAATCGTTCTGCAACCCAGTCTCCAACCACTGCTCTCTGTAACAGTCGTCCAGCACCTCAGTCACCAACCTCTGGTCTCTATAAGATCCTTCTACAACCAAGCCTCAAAATTCTGCTCTCTGTAACAGCCCTTCTGCAAACCAGTCTCCAACCTCTGCTCTCTGTTGCAGGCCTTCTTCACCTCAGTCTCCAAACTCTACTCTCTGAAAAAGTCATTTGGCACTCCAGTTTCCAACCTTTGTTCTGTAAAGGTCCTACTGCACCCCAGTCTTTCACCTCTGCTTTCTATATCATAATTTTTCGCCCCAGTCTCCAACGTCTGCTCTGTGTAACTGTCCTTCTGCGTCTCAGTCTCCAACCTCTGCTCTCTGCAACAGTCCTTCTGCACCTCACTCTCCAACCTCTGCTTTCTGCAAAATTCCTTCTGCACCCCAGTCTCCGAACTGTGCTCTCTGTAACAGTCCTACCGGACCCCAGTTTCCCACCACTTCTCACTGTAACGATCCTTCTGCACCCCAGTCTCCACTTTTCTCTCTGCAATAATTCTTCTGCAACTGAGTCTCCACCTTTTGCTCTCTTCAACGATCCTTCTGCACCCCACTCTCCAACCTATGCTCTCTGTATGATCCTTCTAGAATGAAGTCTCCAACCTCTGCTCTCTGCAACATTTCTTCTGCACCCCAGTTTTCGAACCCTTTTCTCTGCAATAGTCCTTCTGCCCTCTAGTCTCCAAACTGCTCTCTGTAACAGTCCTTCTGCACCACAGTATCCAACCTCTGCTTTCTGTAATGATCCTTCTGCACCTCAGTCTCCAACAAATGCTCTCTGTAACAGGTCTTCTGCACTGCAGTCTCCAACCTCTGCACTCTGTAACAGTTTTGCTGCACCCGAGTCTCCAAGCTCTACTCTCTGTACAGTCCTGCTGCTCCCGAATCAAACCTCTGCACTCAGTTACAATCTTTCTGAACCCCAGTCTCAAAACTCTGCTCTGTTTAACAGTTCTTCTGAACCAGAATCTCCAAACTCCTTATGAAACCCAGTCTCCATCCTCTGCTCTCTGTAAGAAGCCTTCTGCACCCCAGTCTCCAACCTCTGATCTCTGTAAAAGTCCTTCTGCACCTCAGTCTCCAACCTCTGCTCTCTGTAACGATCCTTCTGCACCACAGTCTCCAAACTCTGCTTTCTGTAACAGTCCTTCTATACTGCAGTCTCCAAACTCTTCTCTCTGTAACAGTCCTTCTGCATCCCAATTGCCAAACTCTTCTTTCTATAACAGTGCTTCTGCACCTCAGACTCCAACTTATACTCTCTGTAACAGTCCATCTGCACCTCAGTCTGAAACCTCTGCTCTCTTCAACGATCCTTCTGTACCCAAGTCTCCGAACTGTGCTATCTGTAACAGTCCTTCTGCACCCCGTCTCCAACCCCTGCTCTCTGTAAGATACTTCTGCAACTCAGTCTCCAACCTCTGCACTCTGTAACAGTCCATATGCACCCCAGTATCCAACCTATGCTGTCTGTAACAATCTTAGGCATCTAAATCTCCAACTTCAGCTCTCTGCATCAGTCCTTCTGCACCCCAGTCTCCAAAATCTGTTCTCTGCAACAGTCCTTCTGCACTACAGTCTCCAAAGTCTGCTTTCTATATCAGTTCATCTGTATCCCAGTCTCCAACCTCTACTCTTTCTAACAGTCGTTCTGCACCTCAGTTTACAACCTCTGTTCTCTGTAACTGTCCTTCTGCAACCTAGTCTCCAACCTCTACTCTCTGCAACATTTATTCTGCACCCCAGTCTCTAACCTGTGCTCTCTGCAACTGTCCTTCTGCACCCCAGTCTCCAACATCTGCTCTCTGTAAGTATCGTTCTCCACCATAGTCTCCAACCTCTGCTCTCTTCAACGATCATTCCACACCTTAGTCTCCAACCTCTGCTCTCTGCAACGATCCTTCTGCACCCCAGTCTTCAACCACTGGTCTCTGTAACAGTCCTTAGGCAGCTCAGTCTCCAACCTATGCTCTCTGTAAGATACTTCTGCACACCAGTCTACAACATCTGCTCTCTGCAATAATCCTTTAGAACCCTAGTCTCCAACCTCTGCTCCCTGTAACACTCTTTCTGTACAGCAGTCTCCAAACTCTGCTCTCTGTAACAGTCCTTCTACACCCCAGTCTCCAACCTCTACTTTCTGTATTAGTATTTCTGCAGCCAGTCTCCAATCTCTGCTCTCTGTAACAGTTCTTCTGCACCTTAGTCTCCAAACTCTGCACTCTGCTACAGTCCTCTGCACCCCAGTCTCCACCCTCTGTTCTCGGTAACAGTTCTTCTGCACCCCAATCTCCAAACTCTGCTCTCTATAACAGTCCCCTGCACTCCAGTCTCCACCCTGTGATCTCTGTAACAATTCGTCTGGACATAAGTCTCCAACCTCTGCTCTCTACAACATTCCTTCTGCTACTCAGTCTCCAAACTCTACTCTCTGTAAGATCCTTCTGCAACCCATTCTCCAAATGCTGCTCTCTGTAACAGTATTCTGAAACCCAGTATTCAACCTCTGTTCTCTGCAGCTGTCCTTCTTCACCCCAGGCTACAAACTCTGCTCTCTGTAACAGTCCTTCTGCACCCCAGTCTCCAAACTCTACTTTCTGTATCAGTTATTCTGCACCCCAGTCTAAAACTTCTGCTCTCTGTAACAGTCCTTCTGCACCTCAGTCTCCAACCTCTGCTCTCTGCAACAGTCCTTCTGCACCCCAGTCTCTAACCTCTGCTCTCTGCAAACGTCTTATTATTCCCCAGTATCCAACATCTGCTTTCTGTAACGATCCTTCTGCATCCCAGTTTCCAACGTCTGCTCTCTGCAACAGTCCATCTACACCCCAGTCTCCAACCTCTGCTCTCTGCTACAGTCCTTCTGCACCCCAGTCTTTAACTTCTGATCTCTGCAACAGTATTTCTGCACCCCAGTCTCTAACTTCTGTTCTCTGTAACAATTTTTCTGCACATCAGTCCCCAAACTCTGCTCTCTGCAATCGTCCTTCTGCACCCCATTCTCGAACCTCTCCTCTGTAGCAATCGTTTTGCACCTCAGTCTCCAACCTCTGCTCTATGCAACGATTCTTTTGAAACCCAGTCTCCAACCTCAGCCCTCCGCAAATGTCTTTCTGCACCCCAGTCTCCAACATCTGCTCTCTGAATCAATCCTTCTTCAACTCAGTCTGAAAACTCTGCTCTATGCAATGATTCTTCTGCACCCAAGTCTACAAACTCTGCTTTCTGTAACACTCCTTCTTCATCTCACCTCTCAACAGTCCTTCTGTACTTCATCTCACCTCTCAACAGTCCTTCTGTACTGCAGTCTCCAAACCCTGCTCTCTGCAATGGTCCTTCTGTAAACCATTCTCCAACCTCTGTTGTCTGCAAGAGTCCATCAGCACCTCAGTCTCAAAAATCTGCTCCATGTAACAATCCTTCTGCACTTTAGTCTCCAAATTCTGCTCTCTGCAACAGTTCTTCTGCACCCCAGTATCCAACATCTACTCTCTGAAACACTCCTTCTGCACCCCAGGCTCCAACCTCTGCTCTCTGTAACATTTCTTCTGTACTGCTATCTTCAAACTCTGCTCTCTGTAAGGATTCTTCTGCACCCCAGTCTCCAAATTCTACTTTCTGTATCAGTCCTTCTGCACCCCAGTCTCCAACCTCTGCTCTCAGTAACAGTCCTTCTGTACCTCAGTCTCCAAACTTTGCTCTCTGCAAAATTTTTTCTGCATCCCAGTCTCCAAACTCTGCTACCTGCAAAAGTCTTTCTACACCCCAGTCTCCAACCTCTGCTATCTGCAACAGTGCTTCTGCACCCCAGTCTCCAAAATCTGCTTTCTGTAACAATTCTTCTGTACCTCAGTCTCGAACCTCTACTCTCTGTAACAGTCCTTCTTCATCTCAGTCTCCAAACTCTGCTCTCTGCAACATCCTTTAGAACCGCTGTCTCAAATTCTTGTCCCTGCAACAGTATTTCTACACCTCAGTCTCCAACCTCTGCTATCTGCAGCAGTCCTTCTGCACATTAGTCTCCAACCTCTGCTTTCTGCAACAGTCCTTTTGCACCTCAGTCTGAAAACTCTGCTCTCTGCAACGATTCTTCTTCACCTCAGTTCCCACACTCTGACCTCTGCAATGGTCCTTCTGAACCCCAGTATGCACCCTCTGCTCTCTGTAACAATCCTTCTGCACCCCAGTCTTTAACATCTGCTCTCTGCAACAGTCGTTCTGCACCTCAGTCTAAAAACTCTGCTATCTGAAACGATCCTTGTGCACCCAAGTCTCCAAACTCTGCACTCTGAAACAGTCATTATCCACCCCAGTCTCCAATCTCTGCACTCTGTAACAGTGCTCCTGTAGTGTAGTCTCCAAAATCTGCTCTCTGTAACGGTCCTTCTGCACCCCAGTCTCTAAACTCTGCTTTCTGTATCATTCCATCTGCACCCCAGTCTCCAACCTCTGCTCTCTGTAACAGTCCTTCTGCACCTCAGTCTCCAAACTCTGCTGTCTGTAACAGTCCTTCTGCAACAAAGTCTCAAAACTCTGCTTCGTGCAACAGTCGTTCTGCACCGCTTCTCCAAACTCTGTTCTCTGTAACAGTCCTTCTGCACACCAGTCTTAATACTCTGCTCTCCCCAACGATCCTTCTGCATCCCAGTCTTTTTCCTCACCTCTCTGCAACAGTCCTTCTCCACCCCAGTCTCCCACCTCTGTTCTCTGTAACAGTTCTCCTGTAGTGCACTCTTAAAAATCTGCTCTATGTAACGGTCTTTCTGCACCCCAGTCTCCAATCTCTGCTCTCTGTAACAGTCCTCCTGCACCTCAGTCTCCAAACTCTGCTCTCTGCAACAGTTCTTCTGCACCTCAGTCTGAAATCTCTGTTCTCAGCAAGGATCCTTCTGCACCCCATTCTCATAACTTTGCTCTCTGTAACAGTCCTTCTGCACCCCAGTTTCTAACCTCTGCTCTCTGTAACAGGTCTTTTACACCCCATTCTCCAAACTCTGCTCTCTATAACAGTGCTTCTGCACCTCAGTCTACAAACTCTGCTCTCTGCAACAATCCTTCTGTACCCCAGTCTCCAAACTCTGCTTACTGTATCAGTCCATCTGCACCACAATTTCCAAAACCTGATCTCTGTAAGAGTCTTTCTTCACCTCAGTCTACAAACTCTGATCTCTGCAACAGTCCTTCTGCACCCCAATCTCCAACATCTTCTCTCTGCAACAGACCTTCTCCACCAAATCTTCAATCTCTGCCTCTGTAAAAGTCCTTCTGTAGTCTTCAACCTCTGCTCTCTTCAACCGTCCTTCTGCACCCCAATGTGAACCTGTGCTCTCCGCTACAGTCCTTATACACCCCAGTGTCCAGCCTCTGCTCTCTGCAACACTCCCTCTGCAATGCAGTCTCAACCTCTTCTCTCCTTAACAATCTTTCTTCACCCCAGTCTCCGACTTCTGTTCTTTATAACAATCCTTCTGCACCCCAGTCTCCAAATTTTGCTCTCTACAACGAACCTTCTGCACCCCAGTCTCCAACCTCTGCTCTCTGTAACAGGCCTTTTGCACCCAAATCTCCCACCTCTACTCTCTGTAACAGTCCTTTTGCACCTCAGTCTCCAACCTCTGCTCTCTGCAACAGTCCTTTTCCACCTCAGTTTCCAAACTCAGCTCTCTGCATCGAACCTTCTGCACCTCAGTCTCGAAACTCTACTCTCTGTAACAGTCTTTCTGCACCCCGGTCTCAAACCACTGCTGTCTGCAACAGTCCTTCTGCACACCAGTCTCCAACCTCTGCTCTCCGCAATGATCCTTTTGCACTCCAGTCTCCAACATCTGCTCTCTGTAACAGTTCTTCTGTACCTCAGTCTCCAAACTCTGGTCTCTGCAAAAGACCTTCTGCACCCCAGTCTCCAATCTCTTCTTCCTGCAAAAGTCCTTCTACACCCCAGTCTCCAAAATCTGCTATCTGCAACAGTCCTTCTGCACCCCAGTCTCCAACCTCTGCTCTCTGTAACAATCCTTCTGTACCTCAGTTTATAAACTCTACTCTCTGTAACAGTCCTTCTGCATCTCAGTCTCCAAAATCTGCTCTCTGCAACAGTCCTTCAGAACCGCTGTCTCAAATTCTTGTTCCTGCAACAGTCATTATACACCCCAGCCTCCGAACTCTGCTATCTGCAACAGTCCTTCTGCACATTAGTCTCCAACCTCTGCTCTCTGCAATGAACCTTCTTCCCACCAGTCTCCAAAATCTGCTCTCTGCAACAGTCCTTCTGCACCTCAGTCTGAAAACTCTGCTCTTTGCAAGGAGACTTCTTCACCTCAGTTCCCAAACACTGATCTCCGCATTGGTCTTTTTGAACCCCAGTATCCAAACTCTGCTCTCTGTAACAATCTTCTGCACCCCAGTCTCCAACATCTGCTCTCTGAAAAAGTCTTTCTGTACCCCAGTTTCCAACATCTACTCTCTGCAACAGTTGTTCTGCACCTCAGTCTAAAAACTCTGCTCTCTGAAACAATCCTTGTGCACCCAAGTCTCCAAATTCTGCACTCTGAAACAGTCCTTTTCCACCCCAGTCTCCAACCTCTGCTCTCTGTAACAGTCCTCCTGTAGTGTAGTCTCCAAAATCTGCTCTATGTAACGGTACTTCTGCACCCCAGTCTTCAATCTCTGCTCTCTGTAACAGTCCTTCTTCAACTCAGTCTCCAAACTCTGCGCTCTGCAACAGTTCTTCTGCACCTCAGTCTGAAATCTCTGTTCTCGGCAAGGATCCTTCTGCACCCCATTCTCAAAACTCTGCTCTCTGTAACAGTCCCTCTGCACCCCAGTCTCCAAACTCTGCTTACTGTATCAGTCCATCTGCACCACAATTTCCAAAACCTGCTCTCTGTCAGAGTCTTTTTTCACCTGAGTCTACAAACTCTGCTCTCTGAAACAGTCCTTCTGCACCCCAATCTCCAACATCTTCTCTCTGCAACAGACTTTCTGCTCCAAATCTTCAACCTCTGCTTCTGTAACAGTCCATCTGTTACCCAGTCTCCAAACTCTGCTCTCTGCAACAGTTTTTCTGCACCCCAATGTGAACCTCTGCTCTCCGCTACAGTCGTTATACACCCCAGTGTCCAGCCTCTGCTCTCTGCAACAGACCCTCTGCAACCCAGTCTCCAATCTCTGCTCTCTTTAACAATTCTTCTGCACGTCAGTCTCCAAACTCTGCTATCTGCAATGATCCTTCTGCTACTCAGTCTTCAAAAACTACTCTCTGTAAATGTACTTCTGAACCCCTTATCCAAACTCTGCTCTCCGTAACAGGCCTTCTGCATCCCAGTCTCAAAATTTTGCTCTCTACAACGATCCTTCTGCACCCTAGTCTCCAATCTCTGCTCTATGTAACAGGTCTTTTGCAACCAAATCTCCCAACTCTACTTTCTGTAACAGTCCTCTTGCACCTCAGTCTCCAACCTCTGCTCTCTGCAACAGTTCTGCTGTACCACAGTCTCCAAACTCTGCTCTCTGTAAGATCCTTCTGCAACCCTGTCTCCAAATTCTGCTGTCTGTAACAGTCCTTCTGCACCCCAGTCTCCAACCTCTGCTCTGTGTATCAGGCCTTTTGCACACTATTCTCCAACCTCTGCTCTCTGCAACAGTCCTTCTGAACCGGAGACTCCAAACTCTGCTTTCTGTATCAGTCCATCTGCACCCCAATCTCCAAACTTCGCTCTCTGTAACAGTCCTTCTGCGCCTCAGTCTACAAACCTCTGCTCTCTGCAACAGTCTTTCTGCAACCCAGTCTCCAACATCTGCTCTTCGCAACAGTCCTTCTGCACCAAAGTCTCAAAACTCTGTCTCTCTAACAGTCTTACATAAAGGCAGTCTAGTACCTCTACTCTCTGCAACAGTGCTTCTGCACCCAAATCTCAAACCTGTGCTTTCGGGACAGTCCTTCTACACCCCATATCCAGCCTCTGCTCTCTGCAGCAGTTCCTCTGCAACCCAGTCTCCCAACTCCGCTCTCTGTAACGGTCCTTCTGCACCTCATTCTCCAAACTCTACTCTCTGTAAAAGTAGTTCTTAAGCCCTTCACCAAACGCTGCTCTCCGTAACAGGCCTTCTGCACCCCACTCTCCGAAATCTTTTCTCTATAACAATCCTTCCGCACCCCAGTCTCCAACCTCTGCTCTCTACAACTATCCTTCTGCACCCCAGTCTCCAACCACTGCTCTCTGCAACAGTCCTTCTGCACCCCAGTCTCCAACATGTGCTCTCTGCAACATCCTTCTGCACCTCATTTTGAAAACTCTGTTCTCTGAAACGATCCTTCTGCATCCTAGTCTCCAACCTCTGCTCTCTGTACCAGTCCTGCTGCACCTTGGTCTACAACCTCTGCTCTCTGTAAGATCCCTGTGCAACCTTTTCTAAAAACTCTGCTCTCTATAACAGTTCTTCTGCGCCCCAGTCTCCAGCCTCTTCTCTCTGTAACAGTCCTTTTGAACCTCAGTCTCAAACCTCTGCTCTCTGCAAAATTCCTTCTACACCCAATTCTCTAACCTCTGTTCTCTGCAACAGTCCTTCTGAACCACAGTCTCCAACCTCTGCTCTCTGCAACAGTCCTTCTGTACCCTAGTCTCCAACTTATGCTCTCTGTAAGGGTCTTTCTGTACAGCAGTCTACAAACTCTGCTCTCTCTAACGGTCCTTCTGCACCCCAGTCTCCAACCTCTGCTCTCTGTATCAGTACTTCTGCACCCCAGTCTCTAAACTCTGATCTCTGTAACATTCCTTCTGCACCGAAGTCTCCAAACTCTGCTCTTTGTGACAGTTCTTCTGCACCCCAGTCTCCAACCTCTGCACTCTGAAACAGTCTTTCTAAACGACAGTCTCCAACCTCAGCTGCTGTAACAGGCCTCCTCTACTGTGGTCTCCAAATTCTGCTCTCTGTAATTTTCCTTATGCACCACAGTCTCCGACCTCTGGTTTCTTTATCAGTCCTTCTGCACCCCAGTCTCCAACCTGTGCTCTCTTTAACAGTCCTTCTGCATCTCAGTCTTTAACATCTGCTCTCTGTAACAGTCCTTCTGCATCCCAGTTTCCAATCTCTGCTCTCTGCAACGATCCTTCTGCACCCCATTCTCCAACCTCTGTTGTCTGCAGCAGTCTTTCTGCACCCAAGTCTCCAACATCTGCTAGTCTGTAACAATCCTTCTACACCTCAGTCTCCAACCTCTACTCTCTGTAACAGTCATACTGCACCACAGTCTCCAATCTCTGCTCTGTGTAAGATATTTCTGCAACTCAGTCTCCAAACTCTTCTCTCTGAAACTGTCCTTCAGCACTGTTTCTCCATAATCTTCTCTCTGTAACAAGCCTTCTGCACCCAAGTCTCCAACCTCTTTTCTGTAAAAATCCTTCTGCACCACAGTCTCAAACCTCTGCTCTCTACAACGATCTTTCATCAACACAGTCTCCAAAGTCTACTCACTGCAAAAGTCCTCCTGCACCCGAGACTCCAACAACTGATCTCTGCAACAGTCCTTCTGCACCTCAGTCTGAAAACTCTGTGCTCTGCAATGATCCTTCTGCACCCCAGTCTCCAAACTCTGTTCTCTGTAACATTCCTGCTGCACCTCAGTCTCCAAACTCTGCTCTCTTTAAGATCCTTCTGTAATCCTGTCTCCAAACTCTGCTATCTGTAACAGTCCTTCCGCACCCCAGTCTCCAACCTCTGCTCTCTTTATCAGACCTTTTGAACCCATATCTATAACCTCTACTCTCTATAACAGTCCTTCTGGACCTCAGTCTCAACTTCTGCTCTCAGCAAAAATCTTCTGCACCTCTTTCTCCAAAGTCTGCTCTCTGAGTCACTCTTTCTGTACCCCAGTTTCAAACCTCTGCTCTCTTTTAGATTCTTCTGCACACCAGTTTTCAAACTCTGTTCTCTACAACATTTCTTCTCCATCCCAGTTTCCAACCTCTTCTATCTGCAACGATCCTGTAGCAGCTCAGTCTCCAACCTCTGTTCTCTACAAAAGTATTTCTGCTCCCCAGTCTCCAAACTCTGCTCTGTGTAACAGTCCTTCTGTACTGCAATCTCCAACCTCTGCTCTCTGTAATGGTTCTTCTGCACCCCAGTCTCCAAACTCTGTTGTCTTTAAAAGGGCTTCTGCACCCCAGTCTCCAAACTCTGCTCTCTGTAACAGGCCTTCTGCATCTCTGCATCCCAGTCTCCAACCTCTTGTCTCTGCAACGATCCTTATGCACCCCAGTGTCAAACCTCTGCTCCTTGCAACATTTCTTCTGCACCCCAGTCTCAAACCTCTGCTCTCTTTAAGATCCTTCTGAACACAGGTCTCCAAACTCTTCTCTCTGTAAAAGTCCTTCTGCACTCCAGTGTCCAAGCTCTACTCTCTTCAACAGTCAATTTGAACCCCAGTGTCCAACCTCTGCTCTCTTTAAGAACCATCTGAACCCCAGTATCCACCCTCTGCTCTCTGTAATGGTCCTTCTGCACAACAGTCTCCAACCTCTTCTCTCTGAAAAAAATCTTCTCCACCCCTGTCTCCAACATCTGCTCTCTGAAACAGTACTTCCGCACCCCAGTCTCCAAACTCTGCTCTCTGTAACAGTCGTTTTTTCACCCCAGTCTCCAAACTCTGCTCTCTGCAATGATACTTCTGGAACCCAATCTCCAACGTCTGCTCTCTGCAACAGTCCTTCTACACCACAGTCCTCAACCTCTGCTCTCTGTAAGATCCTTCTGCACTCCAGTTTCCAAACTCTGCTCTGTGTAACATTCCTTCTCCAACCCAGTCCTCAACCTCTGTCCTCTGCAACAGTCCTTTTGCTCCCCAGTCTCCGAGGTCTGCTCTCTGAAACAGTCCTTCTGTACCGCAGTCTCAAACCTCTGCTCTTCGTAACCGTCCCTCTCCAAGCCAGTCTCCAACCTCTGCTTTCTGTATCAGTATGTCTGAACCCAAGTCTCGAACCTCTGTTTCTGTATCGATCTTTCTGCACCTCAATTTCCAACCTGTGCTCTATGTAAGAGTCCTTCTGCACCCTAGACTCCAACATCTGCTCTCGATAACAATTTTATATCGCAGACTCCAACCTCTGCTCTCTATAAAAGTCCTTTTGCATCCCAGTTTCCAAACTCTGCTTCCTGTAACATTTTTTCTGAACCTGAGTCTCCGAGCTCTGCTCTCTGTAACACTCCTTCTACACCTCAGTCTCCAACCTCTGTTCTCTGTAACAGTCCTTCTGCACCTCACTGTGAAACCTCTGCTCTGTGCAGGATCCTTTTGACCCAGTCTTCAACCACTGCTCTCTGTAACATTCAAGCTACACGTCAGTCTGCAACCTCTGCTCTATGTAAGATCTTTCAGCAACCCAGACTCTGCTCTCTGTAACAGTCTTGCTATACCGCAGTCTCCAACCTCTGCTCTCTGTAAGGATCATTCTGCACCCCAATTTCCAACCTCTGCTTTCTGTAACAGTTTTTCTGCACGTCAGTCTCCAACATCTGCTCTCTGTAAGTTCCTTCAGCAAACCAGTCTCCAAAATCTGCTCTCTGTAACAGTCCTTCTGCACCCCAGTCTCCAACCTCTCCTCTCTGTAAAAGGCATTCTGCACGCCAGTCTCAAAACTCTGCTCTCTATAGCAGGCCTTATGCACCCCAGTTTACATCCTATGCTCTCTCCAACGATCCTTCTGCACCCCAGTCTCGAAGTTTTGCTCTCTGCAATGATCCTACTGCACCCCAGTCTCCAACCTCTGATCTCTGCAAAAGTCCTTCTGCACCTCAGTCTCCAAATTCTGCTCTCTGTAAGATCCTTCTGCACCCCTGTATTTAACCTGTGCTATTCTAAACTGTCCTTTTGCACCCGAGTCTACAAACTCTGCTCTCTGTAACAGGAGTTCCGCACCTCAGTCTCCAACCTCTGCTCCCTGCAACAGTCCTTCTGCACCCCAGTCTCCAACCTCTGCTTTCTACAACAGTTCTTCTGGACCCTAGTTACCAACATCTGCTCTCTGCAACAGTCCTTCTGCACTCCAGTCTCCAACATCTGCTCTCTGCCACAGTCATTCTGCACCTCAGTCTGAAAAATCTGCTCTCTGCAACGACCCTTCTGCACCCCAGTGTCCTACCTCTGCTCTCTGTAACTGTCCTTCTGCACCTCAGTCTCCCAACTCTGCCCTCTGTTTCATCCTTCTGCAACCAAGTGTTTAAACTCTGCACTCTTTAACCGTCCTTCTGCACAACAGTCTCCAACCTCTGCTCCCTTAAACAGAACTTCTGTGAACCAGTCTCCAAACTCTGCTCTGTGTAACAGGCCTTCTGCACCCCAGTTCCCAACCTCTTCTCTCTGCAACGATTCTTCTCCACCTCAGTCTCTAACCTCTGCTCTCTGCAACAGTCCTTTTGCACCTCAGTCTCTAAACTCTGCTCTCTGTAAGATCCATCTGAACCCCAGTCTCCAACCTCTGATCTCTATAACCGTCCTTCTGCACCCCAGTCTCCAAACTCTGCTCTCTGTAAGAGTCCTTCTGCACTCCAGTCTCCAAACGCTGCTATCTGTAACAGTCCTTCTGCACCTTATTCTCTAACCTCTTCACTCTGCAACAGTCTTTCTTCTCGCCAGTCTCTGAAGTCTGCTCTCTGTAACAGTCCTTCTGTACCGCAGTGTCCAACCAGTGCTCTCAGTTTTGGTTCTTCTACACCCCAGTCTCCAAACTCTGCTTTGTGTATCAGCCTGTCTGAATCCCAGTATCCAACCTCTGTTCTCTGTATCCATCCTTCTGCACTTCAGTCTCCAACTTGTGCTCTCTGTAAGATTCCTTCTGCATCCCAGTCGCCAACATCTTCTCTTGGTAATAGTCCTAAACCGCAGTCTCCAAACTCTGGACTCTTTAACGGTACTTCTGGAACCCAATTTCCAACCTCTGCTTCCTGTAACAGTCCTTCTGCACCTCAGACTCCAATCTATGCTCTCTGCAACAGTCCTTCTACACCCCACTCTCCAACATCTGGTCTCTGCAACAGTCCTTATGCATTACAGTCTGAAAACTCTGCTGTCTGCAAAGAATCTCCTGCACCCCAGTCTCCTACCTCAGGTGTCTCTTACAATCCTTCTGCACCTCAGTCTCCAAACTCTGCTCTCTGTAAGATCCATCTAAACTCCAGTCTCTTACCTCTGCTCTCTGTAACAGTTCTTCTACACCTAAGTCTCCAACCTCTTCTCTCTGCAACAGTTCTTCTGCACCCCAGTCTCCAACATCTGCTCTCTGTAACAGTCTTTCTGCACCTCAGTCTCCAAACTCTGCTCTCTGCAACAACATTCTGCACCCAAGTCTGCAAACTCTGCTCTCTGCAATAATCTTTCTGGAACGCAGTCTCCAACGTCTGCTCTCTGCAACAGTCCTTCTGCACCACAGTCTCCAACCTGTGCTCTCTGTAAGAACTTTCTGCACTCCAGTTTCCAAACTCTGCTCTCTAACATTTCTTCTAGACCCCAGTCGCCAAACTCTGCTTTCTGCAAGGGTCCTGCGGCACCCCTGTCTCCAAACTCTGTTCTCTGCAACGGGCTTTCTGCTCCCCAGTCACCAGTATC
>NW_027526127.1:0-167031 GCF_052094955.1 Ictidomys tridecemlineatus
CTTCTACACACCAATCTCCATCTACTGCTCTTTTTATATATTCACCTGCACCTAGTCTGAAACCTCTGCTCTCCACGATTCTTCATCACCCCAGTCTCAAACCACTGCTCTTTGTATCAGTCCCCCTGCACCTCAGTCTCCAACCTCTTCTCTCTGTAAGATCCTTAAGAAACCTAGTCTCCAAACTCTGCTCTCTATAACATTCCTTCTGCACCCCAATCTCCAACCTCTTCTCTCTGCAACGATTCTTCTCTACCCAAGTCTCCAACATCTGCTCTCTGCAACTGTTTTTTTGCATCGCAGTCTGCAAACTCTACTCCCTGTAAGATCCATCTAAACCCCAGTCTCCAACCTCTGTTCTCTGCAACAGTCCTTCTATACCCCAGTCTTCATCCTCTGCTCTCTGAAACAGTCGTTTTGCACCCCAGACTCTAACATCTGCTCGCTGAAACAGTTCTTCTCCAGCCCAGTCTCCAACCTCTGCTCTCTGTAACAGTCCTTCTGTACTGCAGTCTCCAACCTCTGCTCTCTGTAAGTGTCCTTCTGCACCAGAGTCTCCAACCTCTGCTTTCTGTATCAGTTCTTCTGCACCCCAGTCTCCAACCTCTTCTCTCTGTATCAATCCTTCTGCACCTAAGTCTCCAAGGCTCCTCTCTGCAACGGTCCTTCTGCAACTCAGTCTCCAAACTCTTCTCTCTGTAACAGTGCTTCTGCACCTCAGTTTCCAACCTCTGCTCTCTGTAACATCCTTCTGCAATCCGGTCTTCAAACTCTGCTCTCTCTAAAAGTCTTTCTGCACCCCAGTCTCCAAACTCTGCTCTCTGTAACAGGCCTTCTTTAACCCATTCTCCATCTTCTGCTCTCTGTAAGAGTCCTTCTGCACCCCAGTTTCCAACGTCTACTCTCTGCAACAGTCCTTCTGCACCCAAGTCTCCAACATCTGCTCTATGCAACAGTCCCTCTGAACCTCAGTCTGAAAAATCTGCTCTCGGCAACAATCCTTCTGCACCCCAGTCTCTAAACTCCGCTCTCTGTAACAGTCATTCTGCACCTCAGTCTCCAACCACTGTTCTCTGTAAGATCCTTCTGAAACCCAGTCTCCAAGTCTGCTCTCTTTAACAGTTCTTCTGCACCCCAGTCCCCAAACTCCGCTCTCTGTAACAAGCAATCTGCTTCCCAGTCTTCAACCTCTTCTCTCTGCTCTCTGTAACAGTCCTTCTGCACCCCAGTTTCCAAACGCTGCTCTCTGTAACAGTCCTTCTGCACCCCAGTCTCTAAAATCATCTCTCTGCAACAGTCCTTCTCCACGCCAGTCTCCAACATCTGCTCTCTGCAACAGTCCTTCTGGACCCCAGTCTCCAACGTCTGCTCTCTGCAACCACTGCTCTAGGTAACAGTCCACCTGCACCTCAGTCTCCAAAATCTACTCTCTGTAAGTTACTTCAGCAAACCAGTCTCCAATCTCTGTTCTCTGAAACAGTCCTTCTGCACCCCAGTCCCCAACCTCTCCTCTCTGTAACAGGCCTTCTGCACGCCAGTCTCAAAACTCTGCTCTCTATAGCAGGACTTCTGCACCCCTATATTTAACCTTGGCTCTCTGAAACTGTCCTTCTGCAACCGAGTCTCCAAACTCTGCTCTCTGTAACAGGACTTCCGCACCTCAGTCTCCAAAATCTGCTCTCTGCAACAGTCCTTCTGCACCCCAGTCTCCAAACTCTGCTCTCTGTAACAATCCTTCTGCACCCCAGTCTCAAACCTCTGCTCTCTGTAACAGTCTTTCTGTACCTAAGTCTCCAATCACTGCTCTATGCAGCAGTTTTTCTGCACCCAAGTCTCCAACATCTGCTTTCTGCAAAAGTCCTTCTACACCCTTGTCTCTATAGTCTGCTTGCCTAAACAATCCTTCTGCACAACAGGCTCCAAGATCTGTTCCCTACATCAGTCCTTCTGCAACTCAGTCTGCAATCTCTGGTCTCTGCAACAGTCCTTCTTCACCCCAGTCTCCATCTTCTGCTCTCTGCAGCAGTCCTTTTGCACCCCAGTGTCCAACATCTGCTCTCTTCAAAAGTCATTCTCCACCCCAGTCTCCAATCTCTGCTCGCTGTAACAGTTCTTTTGTACTGCATTCTCCAAACTCTTCTCTCTCTAAGGGTACTTCTGCACCTGAGTCTCGAACCTCGTCTTTCTGTATCAGTCTTTCTGCACCCCAGTCACCAAACTCTGCTCTGTGTAACTGTACTTCTGCACCTTAGTCTCCAAGTCTGCTCTCTGCTACAGTCCTTCTGGACCCCAATCTCCGACCTCTACTCTCTGCAACAGTCCTTCTACATCCCAGGCTAAAACCTCTGCTCTGTGCAACAGTCCTTCTCCACCCCAGTCTCCAACCTCTGCTCTCTTTTACAATCTTTCTGCACCTCAGTCTCCAACCTCTGCTCTCTTCAACGGTCATTCTGCACCTCAGTCTCCAATGTCCACTCTCTTTAACACTGCTTCTGCACCTCAGTCTCCAACCTCTCCTCTCTGTAAGATCCTTCTGCAACCCAGTCTCAAATCTCTGCTCTCTGTAACAGGCCTTCTGCACCCCAGTCTCCAACCTCTGCTATCTGCAATGATTCTTCTGCACCCCAGTCTCATACCTGTGTTCGCTGTAACAGTCCTTGTGTAACCCAGTCTACAACATCTGCTCTCTGCAACAGTTCTTCTGTACCTCAGTCTGAAATCTCTGCTCTCTGCAATAATCCTTCTGTACCCAGTCTCCTACCTCTGCTCTTAGTAACAGTCCTGCTGTACTTCAGTCTCCAAACTCTGCTCTCTGTAAGACGCTTCTGTAACCCAGTCTTCAAACTCTGCTCTCTGTAACAGTCCTTCTGCACCCATTCTCTAAACTCTGCTCTCTAACAGGCCTTCTGTACCCCAGTCTCCAAACACTGCTCTCTGTAAGAGGCCTTCAGAACCCCAGTCTCCAACCTCTACTCTCTGCAACGATAATTCTGCACCCCAATCTCCAACCTCTGCTCTCTACAACAGTCCTTTAGCACCCCCAGTCTCCAACATCTGCTCTCTGTAAGATCTTTCTGCAAACCAGTCTCCAAACTCTGCTCGCTGTAATTGTTCTTCTGTACCGGATTCTCCAACAATTTCTCTCTGAAACGGTCCTTCTGCACCCCAGTCTCCAACATCTTCTTTCTCTATCAGTCATTCTGTACCCCATTCTCCAAAGTCTGCTCAATGTAAGAGTCTTTCTGCACCTCACTCTCCAACCTCTGCTTTCTGCAACAGTCCTTCTGCACCCAAGTCTCCAAATACTGCTCTCTGCAACATTCCTTCTGCACCCCAGTCTCCAACCTGTGCTCTCTGCTACAAACATTCTGCACCTCATTCTCCAAACTCTGCTCTCGGCAAAGATCCTTCTGCACACCAGTCTCTAACCTCTGCTCTCTGCAACAGTCCTTGTGAAACCCAGTCTCCAACATCTTCTCTCTGCAAAAGTTCTTCTGTACCTCAGTGTGAAAACTCTGCTCTCTGCAATAATCCATCTGCATCCCAGTCTCCAAATTCTGCTCTCTGTAACAGTTCTTCTGTACCTCAGTCTCCAATCTTTTCTCTATGAAACAGTTTTTCTGCACATATATCTCCAACATCTGCTCTCTGAAACAGTCCTTCTACACCCCAGACTCCAACCTCTGCTCTCTGCAACACTCCTTCTACACCCCAGTCTCTATACTCTGCTCGCCCCAATGATCCTTCTGCACCCCAGTCTTTAACGTCTTCTTTCTGCAACAGTCCTTCTACACCCCAGTATCCAACCTCTGCTCTCTGCAACAGTCCTTCTACACTCCAGTCTCTCTAATCTGCTGACCCCAAGAATCATTCTACTGTCCTTCTGTAGCTCAGTCTCCAACCTCATCTCTCCGTAAGACCCTATTGAAACCCAGTCTGCAAACTCTGCTCTCTGTAACAGTCCTTCTGCACCCCACTCTACAACCTCTGTTGTCTGTAACAGGCCTTGTGAATCCCAGTCTCCAAACTCTGCTTACTGCAAGCATCTTTCTGGACACCAGTCTCCAACATCTGCTCTCTACAACAGTCCTTTTACACCCCAGTCTCAAAACTATGCTCTCTACAAGATCTTT
The DNA here is from genome assembly GCF_052094955.1 of Ictidomys tridecemlineatus. NCBI lineage: Eukaryota > Metazoa > Chordata > Mammalia > Rodentia > Sciuridae > Ictidomys > Ictidomys tridecemlineatus. The sequence goes on from NW_027526127.1 coordinate 4,134, forward strand.
CTGCAAACTAGTCTCCAAGCCCTGCTCGCTGTAACAGGACTTCTGCAACCCAGTCTCCAAACTCTGCTCTCTGTAACAGTGCATCTGTACCGGATTCTCCAACCTCTGCTTTCTGTACCGACCTTCTGCACCCCAGTCTCCAGCATCTGCTTTTTCTATCAGTCCTTCTGCACCTCAGTCTCTCACCTCTGCTTTCTGCAACAGTCCTTGTGCACCCAAGTCTCCAACCTCTGCTCTCTGCAACATTCCTTCTGCACCCAAGTCTCCAAACTCTGCTCTCTGTAATGATCATTCTGCACCCCAGTCTCAAACCTCTTCTCTCTGCAACGATCCTTCTGCACCTCAGTCTCCAAGCTCTGCACCCTGCAAAGATCCTTTGGCACCCCAGTCTCCAACCTCTGCTCTCTGCAATAATCCATCTGCACCCCAGTCTCCAAAGTCTACTCTCTGTAAAAGTCCTTCTGTACCTCAGTCTCCAATCTCTGCTCTATGCAACAGTCCTTCTGCACCCAAGTCTCCAACATCTGCTCTCTTAAACAGTCCTTCGACACCCCAATCTCCAACCTCTGCTCTATGAACAGACCTTCTACACCCCAGTCTCCATCCTCTGCTTTCTGCAACAGTCCTTCTATACCCCAGTCTCCATACTCTGCTCGACCCTACGATGCTTCTGCACCCCAGTCTCCAACCTCGGTTCTCTACATCAGTTCTTCTAAACCTCAGTCTCCAACTTCTTCTCTCGGGACCAGTCCTTCTGTACTGCAGTCTCCAACCTCTGTTCTCCGTAAGGGTCCTTATGCATCCCAGTATCCAACCTCTGCTTTCTGTATAAGTCGTTTTGCACCACAGTCTCCAAAATCTGCCGTCTGTAAGAGTCCTTCTGCAACTCAGTCTGCAACCTCTGCTCTCTGCATCAGTCCTTTTGCACCCCAGTCTCCATCCTCTGCTCTCTGCAACATTCCTTCTGCTCCCCAGTCTCCAACATCTGCTATCTGCAACAGTCATTCTGCACCCCAGTCTCCAACATCTGCTCTCTGGAAGAGTTTTTCTGTACTGCATTCTCGAAACTCTGCTCTCTGTAAGAATACTTCTGCACCCGAATCTCCAAATTCTGCTTTTTTGTAAGTCCTTCTGCACCCCGGTCTCGAAACTCTGCTCTGTGTAACTGTCCTTCTGCACCTTAGTCTCCAAAGTCTGCTCTCTGCTACAGTCCTTCTGGACCCCAGTCTCCATCATCTACTCTCTACAACAGTCCTTCTGCACCCTAGTCTCCAACCTCTGCTCTTTGTAAGAGTCCATCTTTATTGGAGACTCCAACCTCTGCTCTCTGATAATGGTACTCGTGTACCCCAGTCTTCAAACTCTGCTTTTTGAATCATTTCTTCTGCAACACTGTCTCAATCCTCTGCTCTCTATAAAAGTCGTTCACCTCAGTGTCCAAACTCTGCTTTCTGTAGAATCCATCAAATACCCTGTCTCCAACCTCTGCTTTATGCAATGGTTCTTCTGCACCTCAGACTCCAAACTCTGTTCTCTGCAACAGTCCTTCAAAATCCCAGTCTCAATACTATGCTCCCACCACCGATCCTTCTGCACCCAAGTCTCGAAATTTTGCTCTCTGCAACAGTCCTTCTCTACCCCAGTCTTCAAACTCTGCTATTTGCAACTGTCCTTCGGCACTCCAGTCTCCAACCTCTGCTTTCTGTATCAATCCTTCTGCACCCCAATAACCAACCTCTGCTCTCTTTATAATTTTTCTTCACCTCAGTCTCCAAACTCTGCTTTCTGCAACCGTCCTTCTGCACCCCAGTCTCCAACCTCTGCTCTCTGCAACGATCCTTCTTCACCCTAGTCTTAATCATCTTCTCGCTGCAACAGTCTTTCTGAACCCCAATTTCCAACATCTACTCTCTGCAACAGTTCTTTTGTACCTCAGTCTTAAAACTCTGCTCTCTACAATAATCCTTCTGCACCCCAGTCTCCAACCTCTGCTCTCTTTTACAGTCCTTCTGTACCTCAGTCTTCAACCTCTGATCTATGCAACAGTCCTTCTGCACCCCAGTCTCCAACCTCTGCTCTCTTTTACAGTCTTTCTGTACCTCAGTCTTCAACCTCTGATCTATGCAACAGTCCTTCTGCACCCCAGTCTCCAACGTTTGCTCTCTGAAAAAGTTTTTCTAAACCGCAGTCTCCAAACTCTGCTCTCTGCAACAGACCTTCTACACCCCAGTCTCTATACTCTACTGGACACAACGATCCTTCAGCACCCCAGTCTCCAACCTCAGGTCTCTATATCAGTTCTTTTGCACCCCAGTCTCCAACCTCTGCTCTCTGTAACAGTCTTTCTGTATCGCGGTCTCAAACTGCTGTTCTCCGTAAGGGTCCTTATGCACCCCAGTATCCAACATCTGCTTTCTGTATCAGTCGTTTTGCACCACAGTCTCAAAACTCTGCCCTCTGTAACAGTCCTTCTGCAACTCAGTCTGCAACCTCTGCTCTCTGCAACAGTCTTTCTGCACCCAAGTCTCCATACTCTGCTCTATGTAACAGTCCTTCTGTACCTCAGTCTCCAATCTCTGCTCTATGCAACAGTCCTTCTGCACCCAAGTCTCCAACATCTGCTCTCTGAAACAATCCTTCTCCACTTCAGTCTCCAACCTCTGCTCTCTATAACAGTCCTTCTGTACTGCATTCTCCAAACTCTGCTCTCTGTAAGGGTACTTATACACCCGAGTCTCCAACCTCTGCTTTGTGTATCAGTCCTTTCGCACACCAGTCTCCAACCTGTGCTCTGTTTAACTGTCCCTCTGCACCTTAGTCTCCAACCTCTGCTCTCTACTACAGTCCTTCTAGACCCCAGTCTCCAACCTCTGCTCTTTGTAACAATCCTTCTGCACCTAAGTCTCCATCCTCTGCTCTCTTCAACGGTCTTTCTGCACCTGAGTCTCCAACCTCTACTCTCTGTAACAGTGCTTCTACACCTCAGTCTCCAACCTCTGCTCTATGTAAAATCCTTGTGCAACCCAGTATCCAAACTCTGCTCTCTGTAACAGTTTTTCGGCACCTCACTCTCCAAACTCTTCTCTCTGTAAAAGACCTTCTGCACCCCAGTCTTCAACCTCTGCTCTCTGTATCAGTCCTACTGCACCTTAGTGTCCAACCTCTGCTCTCTGCAACGATTCCTCTGCACCCCAGTCTCCAACCCCTGCTCGCTACAACAGTCCTTGTGCACCCCAATCTTTAACATCTGCTCTCTGCAATAGTTCTTTTGTACCTCAGTCTGAAAACTCTGATCTCTGCAATAATCCTTCTGCACCCGAGTCTCCAACCTCTGCTCTGTGTAACAGTCCTTCTGCACCTCAGGCTTCAACTTCTGCTCTGTATAAGTCCTGCACCCCTGTCTCCCATATCTGCTCTTTGTAACAGTCTTTCTTAATCTCAGTCTTCAACCTCTTCTCTTTGTAACAGTCCTTCTGCACCCCAGTGTCCAACCTCTGCTATCTGCAAGGATACTTCTGAATCCCAGTCTCCAACATCTGCTCTCTGCAACAGTCCTTCTGCACCAAAGTCTCCAACATCTGATCTCTGCAACAGTCCTTCTGCACCTCAGTCTCCAAACTCTGCTCCACGAAAGATCCTTCTGCAACCAATCTCCAAACTCTGCTTTTTTCAACATTCCTTCTGCACCCCAGTTTCCAACCTGTGCTCACTGTAAAAGTCCTTCTGCACCGCAGTCTTTCCCTTCTTCTCTCTGTAACGATCCTTCTACAGCCCAGTCTCCACCTCTGCTCTCTTCAACGATTTTTCTGCAACTCAGTCTCCAACTTCTGCTCTCTTCAACTATCCTAATGCACCCCAGTCTCCAGCCTCTGCTCTCTGTAACCGTTTTTCTTCACCTCAGAATCCAAATTCTGCTCTTTGCAACCGTCCTTCTGCACCCCTATCTCCAACCTCTGCTCTCTGCAACGATCCTTATGCAACACAGTCTCCAATATCTGCTCTCTGCAACAGTCCTTCTCCAACCTAGTCTACAACCTCTGCTTTCTTCAATGGTACTGCTGCAACACAGTCTTCAACATCTGTTCTCTGCATCAGTCCTTCTACTCCCCAGTCTCCAACCTCTGCTCTCTGTAACAGTGCTTCTGTACCGCAGTTTCCAACCTCTGTTCTCTGTAACGGTTCTTCTGCACCCCAGTCTCAAACCTCTGCTTTCTGTATAAGTTTTTCTGAACCATGGTTTCCAACCTCTGCTCTCTGTAACAATCCTTCTGCACCTCTGTCTAAAACCTCTGAACCCTGAAACCTTACTTCTGCACCCTATTCTCTAACATCTGCTCTCTGAAACAGTCCTTCTGCACACAATTCTCTAACCTTTGCTCTCTGCAACAGTCCTTCTGTACCACAGTCTCCACCCTCTGCTCTCTGTAATGGTCCTTCTGCACCTTAGTGTCAACATCTGCTTACTGTATCAGTAATTCTGCACCCCAGTCTTCAAACTTTGCTCTCTGTAACATTCTTTCTGCAAGTCAGTCTCCAACCTCTGATCTGTGCGACAGTTTTTCTGAATCCCAATCTCCAACATCTGAGCTCTGAAACAGTTCTTCTATAAACCATTCTTTCACCTGTGCTCTCTGTAACAGTCCTCCTTTATGCAGTCTCAGAACTCTGCTCTCTGCAACGGTCCTTCTGCACCCTAGTCTCCAACCTCTGCTTTCTGTATCAGTCCTTCTGAACACCAGTCTCCAACCTCTGCACGCTGTAACAGACCTTCTGCAACTCAGTCTCCAAATTCTTCTCTCTGCAACAGTCCTTCTGCACCCCAGACTCAAACCTCTGCTCTCTGTAACAGTCAATCTGCACCTCAGTCTCCAACCTGTGCTCTCTGTAGGATCCTTCTGCAACCCAGTCTCCAACTCTGCCCTCTGTAACAGTCGTTCTGCATTCCTTCACCAAACTCTGATCTCTGTAACAGGCCTTCTGCACCGCAGTCTTTAACCTGTGTTCTCTGTATTAGTCCTTCTGCACCCCATCTCAAAACTCTGCTCTCTACAAAGATCTTTCTGCACCCCAGTCTCCAACATCTGTAATCTCAAACAGTCCTGCTGCACCTCAGTCTGAAAACTCGGTTCTCTGCAACGATCCTTCTGCACCCCAGTCTCCAAACTCTGCTCTCTGTAACAGTCCTGTTCCACCTCAGTCTCCAACCTCTGCTCTCTGTAAGATCCTTCTGCAACCCTGTCTCCAAATTCTGCTCTCTGTAACAGTAATTCTGCACCCCAGTCTTTAACCTCTGCTCTCTGTCACAGTCTTTCTAAACCCCAGCTTCCAATATCTGGTCTCTGCAACAGTCCTTCTGCACCCCAGTATCCAACTTCTGTTCTCTGTAACAATCCTTCTGCATCTCAGTTCTTAAACACTGACCTCTGCAATGGTCCTACTGTACCCCAGTCTTTAGCCTCTGCTTTCTGCCACGATCCTTATGCACCCCAGTCTCAAACTTCTGCTCTCTGCAACAGTCCTTCTGTACATCAGTCTGAAAACTCAGCTCTCTGCAAGGATCCTTGTGCACCACAGTCTCTAAACTCTGCTTTCTGAAACAGTTATTCTGCAACTCAGTCTCCAGCGTCTGCTCTCGGTAACAGTCCTTCTGAATCCCAGGCTCCATCCTTTGCAATCTGTAAGATCTTTCTACACCCCAGTTTCCTAACTCTGCTCTCTGTAACATTCCTTTTTCACCCCAGTATCCAACCTCTGCTCTTTGCAACAGTCCTTGAGCACGACAGTCTCCAACCTCTGCTCTCTGCAACAGTCATTCTTCACTCCAGTCTTCAAACTTTGCTCTGTTTAACAGTCCTATTGCACGCCAGTCTCCAACCTTTGCTCTCTCTAACAGTCCTTCTGCACCATATTCTTCAACCTCTGCTCTCTGTTACAGTCTTTGTATACCACAGTCTCCAACCTCTGGCCTTTGTAACCCTCCCTCTGAACCCTAATTTCCAAACCTGTGCTCTCCGCTACAGTCTTTATAAACCCCAGAGTCCAGCCTCTGCTCTCTGCAACAGTCTCTCTGCAACCCAGTCTCAACCTCTGCTCTCCTTAACAATCCTTCTGCACCCCAGTCTGCGACCTCTGTTCTTAATAACGATCCTTCTGCACCCCAGTTTTCAACAACTGCTCTCTGTAACACTCCACATGCACCTTAGTCCCCAACCTCTGCTCTCTGTAAGATATTTCAGCAACCCAGTTAAAACTCTGCTCTCTGTAACAGTCCTTCTGCACCCCAGTCTCCAAACTCTCCTCTCTGTAACAGGCCTTCTGTACGCCAGTCTACAAATCTGCTCTCTGTAGCAGGCCTTTCGCATCTCAGTCTCCAAATTCTGCTCTCTGCAACGATCTTTCTGCACCCCAGTATTTAAACTCTACTCTCTGCAATGATCCTATTGTACCCCAGTCTCCAACCTTTGATCTCCAGAACAGTCCTTCTGCACCTCAGTCTACAAATTCAGCTCTCTGTAAGATCCTTCTGCACCCCCGTCTCCAACCTCTGCTCTCTGCAACAGTCCTTCATCACCCTAGTTACCAACATCAGCTGTCTTTTACAGTCCTTCTGCACCCCCGTCTCCAACCTCTGCTCTCTGTAACAGTTCTCATGTACTGCAGAATCCAAACTCTGCTCTCTGTAATGGTCTTTCTGTACCCCAGACTCCAATATCTGCTTTCTGTATCAGTCCTTCTACACCCCAGTCTCCAACCTCTGCTCTCTATAACAGTCCTTCTGCACCTCAGTCTCCAACCTCTGCTCTCTCCAACAGTCCTTCTACATCGCAGTCTAAAACCTCTCCTCTCTGCAACAGTTTTTCTACACCTCAGTATCCAATATCTGCTCTCTGCAAGGGTCCTTCTGTACCTCAGTCTCCAAATTCTACTCTCTCTAACAGTGCTTCTTCACCTCAGTCTCCAATCTCTTCTCTCTGTAAGATCCTTCTGCAACCCAGTCTCCAAACTCTTCTCTCTGTAAAAGTCCTTAATAACCCCAGTCTCCAAACACTGCTCTCTGTAACAGGACTTCTGCACCCCAGTCTCCAACCTCTGCTCTCTTTATCAATCCATCTACAGGCCAGTCTCCAACGTCTGCTCTCTACAACGATCCTTCTGCACCCCAGTCACCAAACTCTGCACCTCAGTATCCAACATTTGCTCTCTGTAAGATCCATCTCAACTCCAGTCTCTTACCTCTGCTCTCTGTAACAGTTCTTCTACACCTCAGTCTCCAACGTCTTCTCTCTGCAACAGTTCTTCTGCAACCCAGTCTCCAACATCTGCTCTCTGTAACAGTCTTTCTTCACCTCAGTCTCCAAACTCTGTTATCTGCAACAACCTTCTGCACCGCAGTCTGCAAACTCTGCTCTCTGCAACGATCTTTCTGGACCCCAGTCTCCAACGTCTGCTAACTGCAACAGTCGTTCTGCACCACAATCTCCAACCTGTGCTCTCTGTAAGATTATTTTGCACTCCAGTTACCTAACTCTGCTCTCTAACATTCCTTCTAAAACCAAGTCGCCAACCTCTGCTTTCTGCAAGGGTCCTGCGGCACCCCTGTCTCCAAACTCTGTTCTCTGCAACAGTCTTTCTGCTCCCCAGACTCCAGTATCTGCTCTCTATAACAATCCTTCTGTACCGCAGTCACCAAACTCTGCTCTCTGTAACGGTCCTTCTGCACCCCACTCTCCAACCTCTGCTTTCTGTATCAGTCCTTCTGAACCCCAGTCTCCAAACTCTGCTCTCTGTGTCTATCCTTCTGCACCTCAGTCTCCAACATGTGCTTTCTGTAACAGTCCTTCTGCACCCCAGTCTCCAAACTCTACTCTCTGTAACAGTCCTTCTATACCGTAGTCTCCAACCTCTGCTCTCTGTAATGGTCCATCTGCACCCCAATTTCCAACCTCTGCTTTCTGTAACAGTCTTCTGCACCTCAGTCTCCAAACTCTGCTCTCCATATCAGTCATTCTACACCTCAATCTCCAACCTCGGCTCTCTGTAACAGTACTTCTGCACCTCAGTCTGAAACCTCTGCTCTCCACGATCCTTCTGCACCCCAGTTTTCAACCACTGCAATCTGTAACAGTCCACATGCACCTTAGTCTCCAACCTCTGCTCTCTGTAAGATCCTTCAGCAACCCAGTTAAAACTCTGCTCTCTGCAACGATGCTTATGCACCCCAGTCTCCAACCTCTGCTCGCTGCAACAGTCCGTGTGCAACCCAGTCTACAACATCTACTCTATGCAACAGTTCTTCTGTACATCTGTCTAAAAACTCTGCTGTCTGCAACGATTGTTCTGCACCCGAGTCTCCAATCTCTGCTCTCTGTAACAGTCCTTTTGCCCTTAGTCTCCAAACTCTGCTTTCAGCAGCAGTCCTTCTGCACCCCAGTCTCCAAAATCTGCTCTCTGTAACAATCCTTCTGTACCTCAGTCTCCAAACTCTACTCTCTGTAACAGTCCTTCTGCATCTCAGTCTCCAAACTCTGCTCTCTGCAACACTCCTTCAGAACCGCTGTCTCAAATTCTTGTCCCTGCAACAGTTTTTCTACACCCTAGTCATCAACCTATGCTATCTGCAACAGTCCTTCTGCACCTTTGTCTCCAACCTATGCTCTCTGCAACGAACCTACTTCACCCCAGTCTCCAACATCTGCTCTCTGCAACAGTCCTTCTGCACCTCAGTCTGAAATCTCTGTTCTCGGCAAGGATCCTTCTGCACCCCATTCTCAAAACTCTGCTCTCTGTAACAGTCCTTCTGCACCGCAGTCTCCTACCTCTGCTCTCTTTAAGACCAATCTGAACCCAAGTCTCCAAAGTCTGCTCTCTGTAACAGTCCTTGAGCACCACAGTCTCCACCCTCTGCTCTCTGTAACAGTCCTTCTGCACCCTAGTCTCCAAACTCTGCTCTCTTTAAGATTCTTTTTACACAACAGACTCCAAACTCTGCTCTCTGCAACAGTCCTTCTGCACTCCAATCTCCAAACTCTGCTCTCTGCAACACTCCTTCTGCACTCCAGTCTCAAAACTCTGCTCTCTACAACAGTCCTTCTGCACCCCAGTCCTAAAACTCTGCTCTCTGCAACAGTCCTTCTGCACCCAAGTCTCCAAACTCTTCTCTCTGCAACGATCCTTCTGGACCCCAGTCTCCAACCTCTGCTCTCTGTAACAGTCCTTCTGCAAAACAGTCTCCAAACTCTGCTCTCTGTAAGATTCTTCTGCACTCCAGTTTCAAAACTCTGCTCTCTGTAACATTTCTTTCCACCCCAGTCTTTAACCTCTGCTTTCTGCAAGTGTCCTGAGGCACCCCAGTCTCCAAACTCTGTCCTCTGCAACAGTCCTTCTGCTCCCCAGTCTCCAACCTCTACTCTCTGTAACGGTCCTACAGCACCCCAGTCTCCAAACTCTGCTTTCTGTATCAGTCCTTCTGAATCTCAGTATCAAACCTCTGCTCTCTGTATCTATCCTTCTGCACCTAAGTCTCCAACCTGTGCTCTCTGTAACATTTTTTCTGCACCTCAATTTCCAACCTCTGCTTTCTGTAACACTCCTTTGCACTTCAGTCTCCAACCTGTGCTCTCTGAAACATTCCTTCTGCACCCCTGTCTCCAACCTCTACTCTCTCTAACAGTTTTTCTATACCGTAGTCTAGAAACTCTTGTCTCTGTAATGGTCCTTCTTCACCCCAATTTCCACCTCTGCTTTTTGTAACAATCCTTGTGCACCTCAGTCTCCAAACTCTGCTCTCTGTAACAGTCCTTCTGCACCCCAGTCTCCAACCACTGCTCTCTGTAACAGTACACCTGCATCTCAGTCTCCAAACTTTTCTCTCTGTAGCAGGCCTTCTGGACCCCAGTCTCCAAAATCTGCTCTCTGTAACGATCCTTCTGCACCCCAGTCTCCAACATCAGCTCTCTGCAATGATCTAACTTCACCCCACTCTCATACCTCTGATCTCTACAATCCTTCTGCACCTCAGTCTCTTAATTCTTCTCCCTTTAAGATGCTTCTGAAAACCTGCATCCAATTTCTGCTCTCTGTAACAGTCCTTCTGCACCCCAGTCTTCTACCTTTGCTCTCCTAACAGTCCTTCTGCACCTCAGTCTCCCAAATCTGCTCTCTGTAAGATCCTTTTGCAACCAAGAATTTAAACTCTGCACTCTGTAACAGTCCATCTGCACAACAGTCTCCAACCTCTTCTCTCTGCAACAGTACTTCCGCACCCCAGTCTCCAAACTCTGCTCTCTGTAACAGTCCATTTTTCACCGCAGTCTCCAAACTTTGCTCTCTGCAACGATCTTTCTGGAACCCAGTCTCCAACGTCTGCTCTCTGCAACAGTCCTTCTGCACCACAGTCCTCAACCTAGGTTCTCTGTAAGATCCTTCTGCACTCCAGTTCACAAACTCTGCTCTCTGTATCATTCTTTCTCAAACCCAGTCTTCAACCACTGTCCTATGCAACAGTCCTTCTGCTCCCCAGTCTCCGAGATCTGCTCTCTGTAAGAGTCTTTCTGTACCGCAGTCTCCAACCTCTGCACTTCGTAATGGTTCTTCTACACCCCAGTCTCCAAACTCTGATTTCTGTATCAGTATGTCTGAACCCCAGTCTCGAAACTCTGTTCTCTGTATCTATCCTTCTGCACCTCAGTCTCCAACCTGTGGTCTATGTAAGAGTCCTTCTGCACCCCAGTCTCCAAAATCTGCTCTCGATAACATTCCTACATCGCAGTTTCCAACCTCTGCTCTCTGTAAAAGTCCTTCTGCAACCCAATTTTCAAACTCTGCTTCCTGTAACAGTCCTTCTGCACCTGCGTCTGCAAGCTCTGCTATCTGTAGCACTCCTCTACACCTCAGTCTCCAACGTCTGTTCTCTGTAACAGTCCGTCTGCATCTCAGTCTGAAACCTCTGCTCTGTGCACCATCCTTTTGCACCCAGTCTTCAACCACTGCTCTCTGTAACAGTCAAGCTACACGTCAGTCTGCAACCTCTGCTCTATGTAAGATCCTTCAGCAACCCAGTCTTTAATCACTGGTCTTTATAACAGTCCTTCTGCACCCAGTCTCCAACATCTCCTCTCTGTACCAGGACTTCTGCACGCCTGTCTCCATACTCTCCTTCTGCACCCCAGTCTCCAACCTCTGATTTCTGAAACTGTCCTTCTGCACCTCAGTCTCCTATATCTGCTCTCTGTAAGATCCTACTGCACCCCTGTCTCCAAGCTCTGCTCTTCGTAACAAGACTTCTGAACCTCAGTCTCCAATCTCTGCTCTCTTCAAAAGTTCTTCTGCACCCCAGTCTCCAAACTCTGCTCTCTGCAACAGTCCTTCTATACTTCAGTCTTCAAACTCTGCTCTCTGTAACGGTCTGTCTGCACCCTAGTCTATAAACTCTGTGCTCTGCAACAGTCCTTCTGCACCGCAGTCTCCAAACTCTGCTCTCTGTAACAATCTTTCTGCACCTCAGTCTCCAACCTCTGCTGTATGTAAAAAGACTTCTGCACCTCAGTCTGACACCTCTCGTCTCTGCACGGTCCTTCTGCACCTCAGTCTCCAACCACTGTTCTCTGTAACAGTCCACCTGCACCTCAGTCTCCAACCTCTTCTCTCCGTAAGATCCTTCAGCAACGCAGTCTCCAAATTCTGCTTTCTATAACAGTCCTTCTGCACCCCAGTCTCCAACCTCTCCTCTTTGTAACAGGCCTTCTGCACTCCAGTGTCCAAACTCTGCTCTCTGTAGCAGGCCTTCTGCACCCCAGTCTCAAAAATCTGCCCTTTACAACAGTCCATCTGCACCTCAGTCTCCATATTCTGCTCTTTGTAAGATGCTTCTGCACCCCTGTATCCAACCTCTGCTCTCTGTAACAGTCCTTCTGTACCGCAGTCTCCAACCTCTGCTCTCCATAAGTTGTCCTACTGCACCCCAATTTACAACCTCTGCTTTCTGTAACAGTGTTTCTGCACCTCAGTCTCCAAACTCTGCTCTCTGTAACAATCCTTCTACACCTCAGTCTACAACCTGTACTCTTTGTAACAGGCCGTCTGCACTTAAGTCTGACACCTCGGGTCTCTGCACGATCCTTCTGCACCCAAGTTTCCAACCACTGCTCTCTGTAACATTCCACCTGCACCTCAGTCTCCAAACTCTGCTCTCTGTAAGATCCTTCAGCAACCCAGTGTCCAAACTCTCCTTTTTGTAACAGGCCTTCTGCACGCCAGTCTCCAAACTGTGCTCTCTTTAACAGTCCTTCATAACCCCAGGCTTCAAATTCTGCTCTCTGTCACAGGCCTTTTGCACTCCAGTCTCCAACCTCTGCTCTCTGTATCAGTCCATCTGCACCCCAGTATCTAACGTCTGCTCTCTGCAACGATCCTTCTGCACCCCAGTCTCCAACCTCTGCTCGCTGCAACAGTCCGTGTGCAACCCAGTCTACAACATCTGCTCTCTGCAACAGTTCTTCTGTACATCAGTCTGAAAACTCTGCTTTCTGCAATGATTTTTCTGCACCCGAGTCTCCAACCTCTACTCTCTGTAACAGTCCTTTTACCCTTAGTCTCCGACCTCTGCTTTCAGCAGCAGTCCTTCTGCACCCCAGTCTCCAACATCTGCTCTCTGCAACATTTCTTCTGCTTTCCAGTATCAAACCTGTGCTCTCTGTAAAAGTCTGTCTGCACCCCAGTCTCCAACCTCTGCTCTTTGTAACGATCCTTCTGCACCTCAGTCTCGAACCTCCGCTCTGTGTAAAAGTCCTTCTGCACCTCAGTCTCCAAACTCTTTTCTCTGTAAGATCCTTCTGAAACCCTGTCTCTAACTTCTGCTCTCTGTAACAGTCCTTCTGCACCCCAGTCTTTAACCTCTGCTCTCTGTAACGGTCCTTCTGCACCCCAGTCTCCAACATCTGCTTTCTCTATCAGTCCTTCTGCATCTCAGTCTCCAACCTCTGCTTTCTGAATCAGTCTTTCTGCACCCAAGTCTCCAAACTCTGCTCTCTGCAATATTTCTTCTGCACCCCAGTCTCCAACCTCTGCTCTCTGAAATGATCCTACTGCACCCCAGTCTCCGACCTCTGATCTCTTCAAAAGTTCTTCTGCACCTCAGTCTCCAACCTCTGCTCTCTGTAAGATCCTTCTGCATCCCTGTTTTCAAACACTTCTCTCTGTAACAGTTCTTCTGCACCCGAGTCTCCAAACTCTGTTCTCTGTAACAGGACTTCCGCACCCCAGTCTCCAACCTCTGCTCTCTGTAACAGTCCTTCTGCACCCCAGTCTGCAAACGCTGCTCTCTGTAACAGTCCTTCCGCACGTCAGTCTCCATCCTCTGCTCTCTGTAACAGTCCTTCTGCACCACAGTCTCTAACATCTGCTCTCTGCAAAAGTCTTTCTCCACCGCAGTCTACAACATCTGCTCTCTGCAACAGTCCTTCTGCACCCCAGTCTCCAAACTCTTCTCTCAGCAACGAACCTTCTGGACCCCAGTCTCCAAAGTCTGCTCTCTGCAACAGTCCTTGTGCACCACAGTCTTCAACCTCTTTTCTCTGTAAGATACTTCTGCACTCCAGTTTCCAAACTCTGCTCTCTGTAATATTTCTTCTCCACCCCATTCTCCAACCACTGTCCTCTGCAAAAGTTCTTCTGCTCCCCTGTCTCTGAGATCTGCTCTCTGTAACAGACCTTATGTACCGCAGTTTCCAAACTCTGCTCTCTGTAATGGTCCTTCTACAACGCAGTCTCCAACCTCTGCTTTTTTGAATCAGTCCTTCTGAACCCAGTCTCCGACCTCTGCTCTTTGTATCTATCCTTCTGCACCTCAGTCTCCAACCTGTGCTTTCTGTAACAGTCCTTCTTCACCCCAGTCTCCAACCTCTGCTCTCTGTAACAGTCCTTCTATACCGCAGTCTCAACCTCTGCTCTCTGTAAGGATCCTTCTGCACCCCAATTTCCAACCTCTGCTTTCTGCAACAGTCCTTCTGCACCCCAGTCTCCAACCTCTCCTCTCTGTAACAGGCCTTCTGAACGCCAGTCTCAAAACTCTGCTCTCTATAACAGGCCTTCTGCACCCCAGTTTCCATCCTATGCTCTCTGCAACGATCCTTCGGCACCCCAGTCTTGAACCTTTGCTCTCTGCAGTGATCCTACTGCACCCCACTCTCCAACCTCTAATCTCTGCAAAAGTCCGTCTGCACCTCAGTCTCCAAATTCTGCTCTCTGTATGATCCTTCTGCACCCCTGTCTCTAACCTCTGCTCTGTGTAACAGTCCTTCTGCACCCCAGTCTCCAACCTCTGCTCTTTGTAACAGTTCTCCTGTACTGTAGTATCCAAACTCTTCTCTCTGTAACGGTCTTTCTACACCCCAGTCTCCAACCTCTGCTTTCCGCAGAAGTCATTCTGTACCCCAGTCTCCAAACTCTGCTCTCTGCAACAGTTCTTCTGCACCCTAGTTACCAATATCTGCTCTCGGCTACAGTACTTCTGCACCCAAGTCTTCAACCTCTGCTCTCTGTAACAGTCCTCCTGTACTATAGTATCCAAACTCTTCTGTCTGTAACGGATTTTCTGCACCCCAGACTCCAATCTTGGCTTTCTGTATCAGTCCTTCTGTGCCCCAGTCTCCAAACTTTGCTCTCTGTAAGTGTCCTTCTGCATCTCAGTCTCCAACCTCTGATCTCTGCAGAGTCCTTCTGCAATCATTCTCCAAATTCTGCTCTGTGTAAGATTCTTCTGCACCCCTGTATTTAACCTCTGCTCTCCTAAACTACCCTTCTGCACCCTCGTCTCCAAACTTTTCTCTCTGTATCAGGACTGCCAACCTTCAGGCTCCAACCTCTGCTCCCTGCAACAGTCCTTCTGCACTCCAGTCTCCAAGATCTGCTCTCTGCCACAGTCATTCTACACCTCAGTCTGAAAACTCTGCTCTCTGCAACGACCCTTAAGCACCCCAGTCTCCTACCTCTTCTTTCTGTAACAGTCCTTCTGCACTTCAGTCTCCCAACTCTGCCCTCTGTTTCATCCTTCTGCAACCCAGTCTTTAAACTCAGCACTTTTTAACAGTCCTTATGCACAACAGTCTCCAACCTCTTCTCTCTTTAACAGAACTTCTGCCACCCAGTCTCCAAACTTGCTCTGTGTAACAGGCCTTCTGCACCCCAGTCTCCAACCTCTTCTCTCTTCAACGATTCTTCTACACCTCAGTCTCCAACTTCTTCTCTCTGTAACAGTCCTTCTGCACCCCAGTCTCTAAACTCTGCTCTCTGTAAGAGTCCTTCTGCACCCCAGTCTCCTAACTCTGCTATCTGTAACAGTCCTTCTGCACCTCATTCTCCAACGTCTTCTCTCTGAAACAGTCTTTCTTCTCTCCAGTCTCTGAGATCTGCTCCCTATAACAGTCCTTCTGTACCGCAGTGTCCAACCAGTTCTCTCAGTTTCGGTTCTTCTACACGCCAGTCTCCAAACTCTACTTTCTGCATCAGCCTGTCTGAACCCCAGTATCCAACCTCTGTTCTCTTTATCCATCCTTCTTCACCTCAGTCTCCAACTTGTGCTCTCTGTAAGAGTCCTTCTGCATCCCAGACCACAACCTCTGCTCTCGGTAACAGTCCTAAACCAAAGTCTCCAAACTCTGCTCTCTTTCACGGTACTTCTGCACCCCAATTTCTAAAATCTGCTTCCTGTAACAGTCCTTCTGCACCCCAGTCTCCAACTTCTTCTCTCTTCAACGATTCTTCTCCACCTCAGTCTCTAACTTCTGCTCTCTGCAACAGTCTTTCTGCTCCCCAGTATCCAGTATCTGCTCTCTATAACAATCCTTCTGTACCGCAGTCTCCAAACTCTGCTCTCTGTAACAGTCCTTCTGCACCCCAGTCTCCAACCTCTGCTTTCTGTATCAGTCCTTCTGAACCCCAGTCTCCAACCTCTGCTCTCTGTGTCTATCCTTCTGCACCTCAGTCTCCAACCTGTGCTTTCTGTAACAGTCCTTCTGCACCCCAGTCTCCCACCTCTGCCTCTGTAACAGTCCTTCTATACCGTAGGCTCCAACCTCTGCTCTCTGTAGTAGTCCATCTGCACCCCAATTTCCAACCTCTGCTTTCTGTAACAGTCTTCAGCACCTCAGTCTCCAAACTCTGCTCTCCATATCAGTCATTCTACACCTCAATCTCCAACCTCAGCTCTCTGTAACAGTACTTCTGCACCTCAGTCTGAAACCTTTGCTCTCTACGATCCTTCTGCACCCCAGTTTTCAACCACTGCAATCTGTAACAGTCCACATGCACCTTAGTCTCCAACCTCTGCTCTCTGTAAGATCCTTCAGCAACCCAGTTAAAACTCTGCTCTCTGCAACGATCCTTCTGCACCCCAGTCTCCAACCTCTGCTCACTGCAACAGTCCGTGTGCAACCCAGTCTACAACATCTGCTCTCTGCCACAGTTCTTCTGTACATGTGTCTGGAAACTCTGCTGTCTGCAACGATTTTTTTGCACCTGAGTCTCCAACCTCTGCTCTCTGTAACAGTCCTTTTGCCCTTAGTCTCCGAACTCTGCTTTCAGCAGAAGTCCTTCTGCACCCCAGTCTCCAACATCTGCTCTCTGCAACATTTCTTCTGCTTTCCAGTATCAAACCTGTGCTCTCTGTAAAAGTCTGTCTGCACCCCAGTCTCCAACCTCTGCCCTTTGTAACGATCCTTCTGCACCTCAGTCTCGAACCTTCGCTCTCTGTAAGTGTCCTTCTGCTCCTCAGTCTCCAAACTCTTTTCTCTGTACGATCCTTCTGAAACCCTGTCTCTAACTTCTGCTCTCTGTAACAGTCCTTCTGCACCCCAGTCTTTAACCTCTGCTCTCTGTAACGGTCCTTCTGCACCCCAGTCTCCAACATCTGCTTTCTCTATAAGTCCTTCTGCATCTCAGTCTCCAACCTCCGCTTTCTGAATCAGTCTTTCTTCACCCCGAGTCTCCAACCTCTGCTCTCTGTAACAGTCCTTTTGCCCTTAGTCTCCGAACTCTGCTTTCAGCAGCAGTCCTTCTGCACCCGTCTTCAACACCTGATCTCTGCAACATTTCTTCTGCTTTCCAGTATCAAACCTGTGCTCTCTGTAAAAGTCTGTCTGCACCCCAGTCTCCAAACTCTGCTCTTTGTAACGATCCTTCTGCACCTCAGTCTCGAACCTCTGCTCTGTGTAAAAGTCCTTCTTCACCTCAGTCTCCAAACTCTTTTCTCTGTACGATCCTTCTGAAACCCTGTCTCTAACTTCTGCTCTCTGTAACAGTCCTTCTGCACCCCAGTCTTTAACCTCTGCTCTCTGTAACGGTCCTTCTGCACCCCAGTCTCCAACATCTGCTTTCTCTATCAGTCCTTCTGCATCTCAGTCTCCAACCTCTGCTTTCTGAAACAGTCCTTCTGCACCCAAGTCTCCAAACTCTGCTCTCTGCAACATTCCTTCTGCACCCCAGGCTCCAAACTCTGCTCTCTGTAATGATCTTTCTGCACACCAGTCTCAAACCTCTGCTCTCCGCAACGATCCTTCTGCACCTCAGTCTCCAACTTCTTCTCTCTTCAAAGATCCTTTGGCACCCCAGTCTCAAAACTCTCCTCGCTGAAACAGTCCTTGTGAACCCCAGTCTCCAACATCTGCTCTCTGCAACAGTTCTTCTGTACCTCAGTCTGAAAACTCCGCTCTCTGCAACAATTCTTCTGCACCCAGTCTTCAAACTCTACTCTCTGTAACAGTCCTTCTGTACATTAGTCTCCAACCTCGGCTTTCTGTAAGACCCTTTTGAACTTAGTCCACAAACTCTGCTCACTGAAACACATTCTGCACCCCAGTCTCCAATCTCTGCTCTCTCTAACAGGCCTTCTGCACCCCAGTCTTAAACCACTGCTCTCTGTAAGAGGAATTCTTCACCCCACTCTCCAACAGCTACTCCCTGCAATGATGTTTGTGCACTCCAGTCTCCAGCCTCTGCTCTCTGCAACAGTCCTTTTGCACCCCAGTCTCCAACCTCTGTTCTCTGCAACAGTCGTTCTGCATCCCAGTGTCCAAGATCTGCTCTCTATAGCAGTCCTTCTGTACCGGATCTCCAAACTCTGCTCTCTTTATCCGTCCTTCTGCACCCCAGTCTCCAACATCTGCTTTCTCTATAAGTCTTTCTGCACCGTAGTCTCCAATATCTGCTCTCCTTAACAGTCTTTCTGCAACTCACTCTCCAACCTCTGCTTTCTGCAAAAGTTCTGCTGCATCCCAGTCTCCAACCTCTGCTCTCTGCAACATTCATTATGCACCCCAGTCTCCTCCCTGTGCTCTCTGTAAAAGTCCTTCTGCACCCCAATCTAAAAACCTCTGCTTTCTGTAACGATGGTTTTGCACCCCAGTCTCTAAGCTCTGCTCTCTGCATCGATTTTTCTGCACCTCAGTCTCCAACTTCTGCTGTCTGAAACGATCCTTTGTCATCTCAGTCTCAAATATCTGCACTCTGTAACAGTCCTTTTACAACTCAGTCTTTAACCTCTGCTCTTTGCAACAGTCTTTTTGAACCCCAATCTCCAACATGTGCTCTCTTCAACAGTCCTTCTTTATCCCAGTCTCCAACCTCTTCTCTGCTCTCTTAAACAGTCCTACTGCACAACAGTCCCTAAACTTTGCTCTCTGTAACAGTCCTTCTGCACCTCAGTCTCTAAACTCTGCTCTCTGAAAGAAACTTCTACAACCCAGTCTCCAACCTCTGCTCTCTGCAACTGTCCTTCTGCACCCCAGTCCCCAACCTCTGCTCTCTGCAATAATCCTTCTGCACCCCAGTCTCCAACGTCTGCTCTCTGCAACTGTCCTTCTGCACCCCAGTCTCCAACCTCTGCTCTCTGCAATAATCCTTCTGCACCCCAGTCTCCAACGTCTGCTCTCTGCCACAGTGCTTCTGCATCCCAGACTCCAACCTCTTCTCACTGTAAGATCCTTCTGCACCCCAGTCTCCAACCTCTATTCTCTTCAAAGTTCTTTCTGCACCCCAGTCTCCAACCTCTCTTTTTCTGCATCAGTCCTTCTGTGCCACAGTCTCCAACCTCTGTTCTCTGTAACAGTCCTTCTGTGCTGCAGTCTCCAACCACCGCTCTCTGTAAGGGTCCTTCTGCACCCGAGTCTCCAAACACTGTTCTGTGTAACTGTCCTTCCCACCTTAGTCTCCAACCTCTGCTCTCTGCTTCAGTACTTCTGCACCCCAATCTCCTACCTCTACTCTTTGCAACAGTCTTTATACAATCCAGTCTAAAACCTCTGCTCTCTGCAATAGACCTTCAGCACCCCAGTCTCCAAACTCTGCTCTCTGTATCAATCCTTCTGCACCTCAGTCTCCAAACTCTACTCTTTGTAACAGTGCTTGTGAACCTCAGTCTCCAAACTATGCTCTTTGTAAGATCCTTCTGCAACCCAGTCTCCAAACTCTGCTCTCTGTAACATTCCTCGTGCACCCCAGTCTCCAAACTCTGCTCTCTGTACCAGGATTTCTTCACCCCAGTTTCTAACATCTGCTCTCTGTATCTGTCCTTCTGCTCCCCAGTCTTCAACCTCTGCTCTCTGCAACAATCCTTCTGCATCCTGTCTCAAAACTCTGCTCGCTGCAACAGTTCTTCTAGATCCCAGTCTCCAAACTCTGTTCTCTCCAACAATCGTTCTGCATCCCAGTCTTTAACCTCTGCTTTCTGCAGTGGTCCTGCTGCACCTCAGTCTTCAAACTCTGATCTCTACAATAGTTATTCTGCACCCCAGTCTAAAACCTCTGCTCTCTTTAACAGTCCTTCTGTACCGCAGTCTCAAAACTCTGTTCTCTGTAAGGGTTTTTTGCACCACATTGTCCAACCTCTCGCTTTCTGTATCAGTTTTTTTGCACCACATTCTCGAGACACTGCTGTCTGTATCAGTCCTTCTGCACCTCAGTCTGCAACCTATGCTCTTTGCAATAGTCCATATGCACCCCAGTCTCTACATTCCGCTCTCTGTCACATACCTTCTGCACCCCAGTCTCCAACATCTGCTGTCTGCAACAATCCTTCTCCAACCCAGTCTCAAAACTCTGCTCTCTGTAACAGTCCTTCTACACCCCAGTCTCCAACTTCTGCTTTCTGTATCACTCCTTCTGCTCCTCAGTTTCTAAACTCTGCTCTCTTTAGGATCCTTCTGAAACCCAGTCTCCAACCTCTGCTTTCTGCAATCGTCCTTCTGCTCCTCAGACTCCTACCTCTGTTCTCTGAAACAGTCCTTCTACACACCAGTCTCCATAATCTGCTCGCACCAATGATCCATCTGCACCCAAGTCTCCAACATCTGCTCTCTGCAACAGTCCTTCTCCACCACAGTCTCAAAACTCTGGTCTCTGCAACAGTCCATCTCCACCCCAGTCTCCAACCTCTGCTTTCTGTATCAGTCCTTCTGCACCCCAGTCTCCAACCTCTGCTCTCTTAACAGTCCTTCTTCACCTCAGTCTCCAAACTCAGCTTTCTGCAACCTTTCTTCTGCACCTCAGTCTCCAACCTCTGCTCTCTACAACGATCCGTCTGCACCCTAGTCTCAAACCTCTTCTCGCTGCAACACTCTTTCTGAAACCCAGTCTCCAACATCTGCTCTCTGCAACAGTTCTTCTGTACCTCAGTCTGAAAACTCTGCACTCTGCAATAATCCTTCTGCACCCCATTCTCCAACCTCTGCTCTCTTTAACAGTCCTTCTGTACCTTAGTCCCCAACCTCTGCTCAATACAACAGTCCTTCTGCACCCCAGTCTCCAACGTCTGTTCTCTGCAACAGTAATTCTACACCCCAGTCTCCAACATCTGCTCTCTGCCACAGTCCTTCTACACCCCAGTCTCCATACTCTGATAGCCCCAACGATCCTTCAGCATCCCAGTCTCCAACCTCTGGTCTCTACATCAGTTCTTTTGCACCTCAGTCTCCAACCTCTGTTCTCAGTAACAGTCCTTCTGTACCGCAGTCTCCATCCGCTATTCTCCATAAGGGTCCTTATGCACCCAAGTATCCAACCTCTGCTTTCTGTATCAGTCGTTTTGCACCACAGTCTCAAAACTCTGCCCTCTGTAACAGTCCTTCTGCAACTCAGTCTGCAAACTCTGCTCTCTTCAAAAGTCTTTCTGAATCCCAGTCTCCATCCTCTGCTCTCTGCAAAAGTTTTTTTGCACACCAGTCTCCAAACTCTGCTCTCTATATCAGTCCTTCTGCACGCCAGTCGCAAACATCTGCTCTTTGTAACAGTCCTTCTGCATCTCAGTCTTCAAACTCTGCTCTCTATAACAGTCCTGTACTGCATTCTCCAACCTCTGCTCTGTGTAAGGGTACTTCTACACCCGAGTCTCCAACCTCTGCTTTCTGTATCAGTCCTTCTGCACCCCAGTCTCCAACCTGTGCTCTGTGTTACTGTCCCTCTGCACCTTAGTCTCCAACCTCTGCTCTCTGCTACAGTCCTTCTAGACCCCTGTCTCCAAACTCTGCTCTCTGTAACAATTTTTCTGCACCTCAATCTCGAACCTCTTATCTCTGCCACGGTCCTTCTGCACCTGAGTCTATAACTACTGCTCTGTATCAGTCCTGTACACCTGTCTCCAACATATGCTCCCTGTAACAGTCCTTCTTCACCTCAGTCTTCAACCTCTGCTCTGTGAAACAGTCCTTCTGCACCCCAGTGTTCAAAATCTTCTCTCTGCAACGATTCTTCTGCATCCCAGTAACCAAACTCTGCTCTATGTAACAATCCTTCTGAACCTAAGACTTCAAACTCTGCTCTACGTAAGATCTTTCTGCAACCCAGTCTCCAAACTCTGCACTCTGTAAAAGCCCTTCTGCACCCTAGTCTCCAACCTCTGCTCTCTGTATCAGTCTTTCTGCATGCCAGTTGCAAACATCTGCTCTTTGTAACAGTCCTTCTTCATCTCAGTCTCCTACATCTGCACTCTGCAACAGTCCATCAGCACCCCAGATTCCAACTTCTGGTTTCTGCAACAGTCCTTCTACACCCAAGTCTCCAACCTCTGGTGTGTGCAACAGTCCTTCTGCACCCCAGTCCCCAAACTCTGCTCTCTGTAACAATCCTTCTGTGCCTCAGTCTCCAACCTCTACTCTCTGTAACAGTCCTTCTGCACCTCACTCTCCAACATCTGCTCTTTGTAAGTTTCTTCTCCCACCCAGTCTCCATACACTGCCCTCTGTAACAGTCCTTCTGCACGCCTTCTCCCAACTCTTCTCTCTGTAACAGGCCTTCTGCACCCCAGTCTCCAACGTCTGTTCTCTATAACAATCCTTCTGCACCCCAGTCTCCAACCTCTGCGCTCTGTAACAGTCCTAGTGCACCTCGATCTACAGTCTCTGCTCTCTGTAAGATCCTTCTGCAACGTTGTCTAAAAACTCTGCTCTCTGTAGCAGTACTTCTGCACCTCATTCTCAAAACTCTGTTCTTTCAACACTCATTCTGCACCCCAGTCGCCAACCCCTACTCTATGTAACAATCCTTCTTTACCGCAGTCTCCAAACTCTTCTCTCTGTAACTGTCCTTCTGCACCTTATTCTCCAACCTCTGCTTTCTGTATCAGTCCTTCTGCACCCCAGTCTACAAACTCTGCTCTCTGTAACAGTTTTTCCGCACCTCATATCCAAACTCTGCTATCTGCAACAGTCCTTATGCACCCCAGTCTCCAACCTCTGCTGTCTGCAAATTTCCTTCTGCACCCCAGTCTGCAACGTGTGCTCTGTGTAACAGTCCTTCTGCAGTCAAGTCTCCAAACGCTGCGCTTGGTTACAGTCATTCTCCACCTCAGTCTTCAACATCTGCTCTATGAAAGAGTTATTCTGCACCCCAGTGTCCAACATCTGCTCTCTAAACAGTCCTTCTGCACCCCAGTATCCAACATCTACTCTCTGCAAAAGTCCTTCTGCACCCCAGTGTCCATACTCTGCTCTCTGCAACGATCCTTCTGCACCCCAGTCTCCAACCTCTGCTTTCTGCAACGGTCCTGCTGCACCCCAGTTTCCAACCTCTGTACTCTGCAACACTCCTTCTGCTCCCCAGTCTCCAAACTCTGCTCTCTGTAACAGTCCTTCTGTACTGCAGTCTCCAAACTCTGCTCTCTGTAAAGGTCCTTTTGCACGCCAGTTTCCAACCTCTGCTTTCTTTCTCCGTCCTTCTGCACCTCAGTCTCCAACCTCTGCTCTCTCCAAAGTCATTCTGCATCCCATTCTACAACTTCTGCTCTCTGAAACAGTTTTTCTGAACAACAGTATCCAACATCTGCTCTCTGAAAAAGTCCTTGTGTACCCTAGTCTCCAAACTCTGCTCTCTGGAACAGTCCTTCTGTACTGCAGTCTTCAAATTCTGCTCTCTGCAACGAACCTTCTGCACCCCAGTCTTCAACATCTGCTCTCTACAAAAGTCCTACTGCACCTCAGTCTGAAAATTTTGCTCTCTGCAACAATCCTTCTGCCCCCAAGACTTCAACATCTGCTCTCTGTAACAGTCCTTCTGCACCTCAGTCTCCAAACTCTGCTCTATATAAGATCCTTCTGCAACACAGTCTCCAAAATTTGGTCCCTGTAACAGTTCTTCTGCACCTCAGTCTCCAAACTCTGCTCTCTGTTAACACTCGATCTACACCTCAGTCTGAAACCTCTTCTCTCTGCAGCATCCTTCTGAACCCCAGTCTCCAACCACAGTTCTCTGTAACAGTCCTCCTTCACCTCAGTCTCCAAACTTTGCTCTCTGTAAGATCCTTTTGCCACCCAGTCTTCTAACTCTGCTCTCTATAACAGTCTTTCTGCACGCCAGTCTTCTACCTCTGCTCTCTTTAACAGGCCTTCTGCACCCCAGTCTCCAAACTCTTCTCTCTGCAACGATCATTCTACACCTCAGTCTCCAACATCTGCTCTCTGTAAGATCCTTCTGAAACCCAGTCTCCCAACTCTGCCCTCTCTAACAGTCCTTCTGCACACCTTCTCCCAACTCTTCTCTCTGTAACAGGTATTTGCACCCCAGTCTCCAAAGTCTGTTCTCTATAAGAAGTCTTCTACACCCCAGTCTCCAACCTCTTCTCTCTGCAAAAGTCCTACTGCACCCCAGTTTCCAACCTCTGGTCTCTGAAACAGTCCTTCTTCACCTCAGTCTTAAAACGCTGTTCTCTTCTACGATCCTTTTGTACCTCAGTCTCCAACCTCTACTCTCTGTAACAGTCCTTCTGCACCTGGGTTCCCAACATCTGCTCTCTGTTAGATCTTTCTTCAACCCAGTCTCCAAACTCTGTGATCTGTAACAGTCATTCTAGAGCCCTTCTCCACACTCTGCTCTCCGTTACAGGCCTTCTGAACCCCAGTCTCCAACCTCTGCTCCCTCAAACAATTCGTCTATAAACCATTCTCCAACCTCTGCTCTCTGTAACAGTCCTCCTATATTGCAGTCTCCGAACTCTGCTCTCTGCACTGGTCCTTCTGAACCCTAGTCTCCAACCTCTGCTTTCTGTATAAGTCCTTCTGAACCCCAGTCTCCCACCTCTGCTCTCTGTAACAGTCCTTCTAGACTCAGTCTCCAAATTCTGCTCTCTGCAACAGTCCTTCTGCACCTCAGTCTCCAACCTCTGTAATTTCCAACAGTCCCTCTGCACCTCAGTCTGAAAACTCGGTTCTCTGCAACAATCCTTCTGCACCCCAGTCTCCAAACTCTGCTCTCTGTAACAGTCCTGTTCCACCTCAGTCTCCAACCTCTGCTCTCTGTAAGATCCTTCTGCACCCCAGTCTCCAAACTCCGATCTCCGTAATAGTACTTCTTCACACGAGTCTCCAACCTTTGCTCTCTGTAAGAATTTTTCTGCACCTCAGTCTCCAAGATCTGCTCTCTGCAACGGTTATTCTGCACCCCATTCTCCAACATCTGTTGTCTACTAGAGTACTTCAGCATGTCAGTCTCCAACCTCTGCTACCTGCAAAAATCCTTCTGCACCCAAGTCTCCAACCATTGTTCTCGGTAACATTTCTTCTGCACCTCAGTCTCCAAACTCTGCTCTATGTAAGTTCCTTCTGCCACCCTGTCTCCAAATTCTGCTCTCTGTAACAATCATTCTGCACCCCAGTCTCCAACCTCTGCTCTGTGCACCAGTTCGTCTGCACCCCACTCTCCAGGCTCTGCTACCTATAAGATCGTTCTGCACACCAATCTCCAAACTCTGATCTCTGTAACAGTCTTTCTTCACCCCAGGCTCCAACCTCTGCTCCCTGCAACAATCCTTCTGCACCCCAGTCTCCAACTTCTGCTCCCTGCAACAGTTCTTCTTAACCCAAGTCTTTAACATCTACTCTCTGAAACAGTCCTTCTGCATCCCATTCTCCAACCTCTGCTCTCTGCAACAGTCCTTCTGTACCCTGGTCTCCACCCTCTGCTCTCTGTAACAGTCCTTCTGCACTGCAGTCTCTAACCTCTGCTGTCTGTAAGGTTCATTCTAGACCCAAGTCTCCAACCTCTGCTTTCTGTATCAGTCCTTCTGCACTCCAGTCTCCAACCTCTGCAACTAAGTCTACATACTCTGCTCTCTGTAACATTCCTTCTGCACCCCAGGATCAAACATTTCCTCTCTGCAACATTTCTTCTACACCCAGGTCTCCAATCTGTGCTCTCTGTAACTGTCCTTCTGCACCTCAGTCTGAAAACGCTGCTCTCTGCAACAATTCTTCTTCACCCCAGTCTGTAACCTCTGCTCTTGTAACACTACTTCTGCACCTCTGTCTCCAAAAGGCTCTTCTTCAGCAACCCTGTCTCGAAACTGTGCTATCTGTAACAGTCCTTCTACAACCCAGTCTCCAACCTCTGCTCTCTGCAAAAGGCCTAATGCACCCCAGTCTCCAACCTCTACTCTCTGTAAGATCCTTCTGCACCACAGTCTCCAACCTCTGCTCTCTGTAACAGTCCTTTTGTACCCCAGTCTCCAAACTCTGCTCTCTGCTACAGTCCTTCTGCACCCAGGTCTCCAAACTCTACGCTCTGTAAGATCCATCTGCACCGCAGTCTATAAACTCTGCTCTCTGTAACAGTCCTCCTGCACCCCAGTATGCAACCTCTGCTCTGTGCAACAGTCCTACTGCAACCCAGTCGCCAACCTCTACTCTCTGTAAGATTCTTCTGCACAGCAGTCTCCAAACTCTGTTCTCTGCAACAGTCATTCTACACCCTTTTATCCAACCTGTGCTCTCTGTAAAAGTCTTTCTGTACTTCAGTTTCCAAACTCTACTGTCTGTAATGGTCCTTCTGAAGTCCAGTCTCCAACCTCTGCTTTGTTTATCAGTCCTTCTGCACCCCAGTCTCCAACCTCTGCTCTCTGCAACATTTCTTCTAAACTCAGATCTCCAAACTGTGCTATCTGTAACTCTCATTCTGCACCCCATCTACAACCTCTGGTCTCTGAAACAGTCCTTCTGCACCCCAGTTTCAAAATTCTGTGACATTCCTTCTGAACCCCAGTCTCCAGCCTCTGCTCTTTGTAACAGTACTTCTGTACCACAGTCTCCAGTCTCTGCTCACTGCAACATTTTCTCTGCACACCAGTCTCCAAACTGTGCTCTCCGTAACTGTCTGTCTTATCCCAGTCTCCAACCTCTGCTCTCTGTAACGATCCTTCTGCACCTCAGTCTCCAACATCTGCTCTCTGCAACAATCCTTCTAAACTTCAGTTGTCAACCTTTGCTCTCTGCAACGATCCTTCTGCACCCCAGTTTCCAACCTCTGCTCTCTGTAACAGTCCTTCTACACCTCTGACTCCAACCTCTTCTCTCTGTACCAATCCTTCTGCACCTCAGTCTCCAAACTCTGCTCTCTTAAACAGTCCTTCTGCACCTCAGTCTTCAACCAATGCTCTCTGAAACAGGCTTTCTGCACCCCAGTCTCCATTCTTTGCTCTCTGTAAAAGTGCTTCTGCACCCCAAACTCGAAACTCTGCTCTCTGTAACAGTCCTTCTGCAACTCAGTCTCCAACCTCTTCTCTCTGCAACGATCTTTCTGCACCTCAGTCTCCAACCTCTGATCTCTGCAACAGTCCTTCTGCACCTCAGTCTCCAGACTCTGCTCTCTCTAAGATCCTTTTGCATCCCTTTCTCCAAACTCTGCTCTCTGTAACAGTCCTCCTGCACCCCAGTATCCAATCTCTGCTCTCTGTAATAGGCCTTCTAAAACCCAGTCTCCAAACTCTGCTCTGTAACAGAACATCTGCACCCAGGTCTCCAACCACTTCTCTATGCAACGATCCTTCTGCACCTCAGTCTCCAACCTCTGTTCTCTGCAACAGTCCTTCTGCACACCAGGCTTCAAACTCTGCTCTCGGTAATAGTCCTTCTGTACAGCAGTCTCCAACCTCTGCTCTGTGTAACGGTCATTCTGCACCCCAGTTTCCAAATGCTGCTTTGTGTATCAGTTATTCTGCACACCAGTCTCCAACCAGTGCTCTCTGTAAAAGTCCTTCTACACCTCAGTCTTCAACGTCTGCTTTCTGCAACAGTCCTTCTGCACCCCAGTCTCAAAACTCTCCTCTCTGCAAAAGCCCTTCTGTACCCCAGACTCCAACTTCTGCGCTCTGCAATGATCCTTCTGCACCACAGTCTCAAACGTCTGTTCTCTGCAACAGTCTTTCTGACACCAGTCTCCAGCCTCTGCTCTCTGTAAGATCCTTCCGCACCCCAGGTTCCAAACTCTGCTCTCTGTGAAATTCCTTCTGAACCCCAGTCTCCAGCCTCTGCTCTTTGTAACAGTACTTATATACCACAGTCTCCAATCTCTGCTCACTGCAACATTTTCTCTGCACACCACTCTCAAAACTATGCTCTCTGTAACTGTCTTTCTGACCCCAGTCTCCAACCACTGCTCTCTGTAACGAACGTTCTGAACCTCAGTCTTCAACCTCTGCTCTCTGCAATGATCCTTCTGAACCTCAGTTTAAAACATCTGCTTTCTGCAACGATCCTTCTGCACCCCAGTTTCCAAACTCTGCTCACAGTAACAGACCTTCTACACCTCTGTCTCCAAGCTCTCTTCTCTATACGAATCCTTCTGCACCTCAGTCTCCAACGTCTTCTCTCTTTAACAGTCCTTCTCCACCTCAGTCTCCAAATTCTGCTCTCTGTAACAGGCTTTCTGCACCCCAGTCTCTAAACTTTGCTCTCTGCAACGATCCTTCTGCACCTAAGATTCCAACCTCTGCTCTCTGCAACAGTCCTTCTGCACCCTAGTCTCCAGACTCTGCTCTTTTTAAGATCCTTTTGCATCCATTTCTCCAACCTCTGCTCTCTGTAACAGTCCTCCTGCACCCCAGTATCCAACCCCTGCTCTCTGTAAAATTCGTTTTGCAAATCAGTCTCCAACCTTTGCTCTCTGTAATAGTCCTTCTGTATCTAACCTCTGTTCTCTGTAACAATCCTTCTGCACCTCAGTCTAAAACATTTGCTCTCTGAAACAATCTTTCTGCATCCTAGTCTCCAACATCTGCTATCTACAACGGTCCTTCTGCACCAAAGTCTCCAAACTCTATTCTCTCTAACAGTCCTTCTACACCGCAGTCTCCAACCTCTGCTTTCTGTAACAGTCCTTCTGCCCCTAAGACTCCAACCTCTGCTCTCTGTAACAGTCCTTCTAAGCCTCGGTCTGAAACCTCTACTCTCTGCAACGATCCTTCTTCACCCCAGTCTTCAAACACTGCTCTCTGTAACAGTCAAACTGCATCTCAGTTTCAAACTCTGCTCTCTGTAACAGGGCTTCTGCACCCCAGGCTTCAACTTATGCTCTCTGTAACAGGCCTTCTTCACCCCAGTCTCCAACCTGAGCTCTCTGCAACGATCCGCCTGCACTCTAGTCTCCAAACTCTGATCTCTGTAACAGTCTTTCTGCACCCCAGGATCCTACATCTGCTCTCTATAACAGTCCTTCTGCACCTCAGTCTGAAAACTCTGCTCTCTGCAAAAATCTTTCTGCACGAGA
This sequence comes from Ictidomys tridecemlineatus, assembly GCF_052094955.1. NCBI lineage: Eukaryota > Metazoa > Chordata > Mammalia > Rodentia > Sciuridae > Ictidomys > Ictidomys tridecemlineatus. The sequence goes on from NW_027526127.1 coordinate 33,150, forward strand.
GTTTCCAAACTTTGCTCTCTGAAACAGTCCTTCTGAACCTCAGTCTCCAAAATGCTCTCTGTAAGATCCTTCTGCAACCCAGTCTCGAAATTGTGCTATCTGTAAAAGTCCTTCTGCACCCCAGTCTCAAATGTCTGCTCTCTGTAACAAGCCTTCTGCACCCTGGACTCGATTCTCTGCTCTCTGTATCAGGCCTTCTGCACCCCAGTCTCGAACCTTTTTTCTCTGCAAGGATCCTTCCTCACCTAAGTCTCAAACCTCTGCTCTCTGCAACATTCCTTCTGTACCCCAGTCTCCAAACTCTGCTTACTCTATCAGTCCATCTGCACCACAATTTCCAACCTCTGCTCTCTGTAACAGTCTTTCTGCACATCAGTCTACAAAATCTGCTCTCTGCAACAGTCCTTCTGCATCCCAGTCTCCAACATCTGCTCTCTGCAACAGTCCTTCTGCACCAAATCTCCAACCTCTTCCTCTGTAACAGTCCTACTGTAACCCAGGCTTAAACCTCTGCTCTCTGCAACAGTCCTTCTGAACCCCAATCTGAACCTGTGCTCTCAGCAACAGTCCTTATACACCCCAGTGTCCAGCCTCTTCTGTCTACAACAGTTTCTCTGAATCCCAGTCTCCAACTTCTGCTCTATGTAACAATCTTTCTGCACCTCAGTCTCTAACCTCTGTTCTCTGCAAAGGTCTTTCTGCACCTCAGTCTCCAAAAACTATTCCATGAAAAAGTACTTCTGAACACCTTCTCCATACTCTGCTCTCTGTAACAGGCCTTCTGCACCCCAGTCTCCCAACTCTGTTCTCTATAAAAATTTTTCTGCACCCCAGTCTCAAAATTTTGCTCTCTACAACGATTCTTTTTCACCCCAGTTTCCAACATCTGCTCTATGCAACTGTCCTTCTGCACCCCAGTCTTCAACATGTGCTCTCTGCAAAATTCCTTCTGCACCTCAGTCTGAAAACTCTGTTCTCTACAAGGATCCTTCTGCACCCCAGTCTCCAACCTCTGCTCTGTGTAACAGTCCTGCTGCACCTTGCTCTACAACATCTGCTCTCAGTAAGATCCTTGTGAAATTTGTCTATAAACCCTGCTCTCTTTAGGAGTTCTTCTGCAAGTCAGTCTGAACTCTGTTCTCTACAAGGATCCTTCTGCACCCCAGTTTCCAATCTCTGCTCTCTGTAACAGTCCTTTTGCACCTTAGTCTCCAAACTAAGCTTTCTGAAACGATCCATCTGGACCTCAGTTTCGAAAGTCTACTCTCTGTAACTGGGCTTCTGCACCCTAGTCTCAAACTCCTGCTATTTGCAACGATCCTTCTGCACACCAGTCTCCAACTTCTGCTCTCTGCAGCAGTCCTTCTGCATCACAGTCTCCAACCTCTGCTCTCCGCAACAATCTTTCTACACCCCAGTATCCAACATGTGCTCTATGCAACAGTCCTTTTGGACCCATATCTCCAACCTCTGCTCCCTGAAAGAGAAAATCTTCACCTAAGTCTGAAAACTATGTTCTCTGAAACGATCCTTCTGCACCCCAGTCTCCAACCTCTGCTCTCTGCAACAGTCCTTCTAAACACCAGTCTCCAAATTCTGCTGTCTGCAACAGTCCTACTGAACCCCAGGCTCCAAATTCTGTTCTCTGTAACAATCCTTTTTCACCTAAGTTACCAAACTCTGAGCTCTGCAATAGTCCTTCTTCACCACAGTTTCCAAACTCTGCTTTCTGTAACAATCTTTCTGCACCACAGTCTCAAAACTCTGCTCTCTGAAAAAGTCATTCTGCACCCCAGTCTCCAAAATCTGCTCCCTACAACAGTTCTTCTGCACCTGAGTCTGACAACTCTGCTCTCTGCAACGATCCTTGTGCACCCCAGTCTTTAAACTCTACTTTCTGTAAAAGTCTTTCTGCACCTAAGTCTCCAACCTCTGCTCTCTGTAAGATCCTTCTGCACCCCAGTTTCATAACTCTGCTCTCTGTAATATTTCTTCTGCTCCCCAGTCACCAATCTCTTCTCTCTGTAACTGTCCTTCTGCTCCGTAGTCTCAAACCTCCGCTCTATGTAACACTCGTTATTTACCACAGTCTCCAACCTCTGCTCTCTGTAACAGTCCTTCTGTCCCACAGTCTCCAACCTCTGCTCTGTGTAAGGGTCCTTCTGCACCCCAGTCTCCATACTCTGCTCTCTGTAACAATACTTCTGCACCCCAGTTTCCAACCTCTGCTCTCTGCAACGATTCTTTTGCACCCCATTATCCAACCTCTGCTCTCTGAAAAAGTACTTCTGCACCCCAGTCTCTAACATCTGCTCTCTGCAACAGTCCTTCTGAAGCTCAGTCTGAAAACTCTGCTCTCTGCCACGATATTTGTGCACCCCAGTCTCCTAAATCTGCTTTCGGCAACAGTCCTTCTGCACCCCAGCCTCCAACCTGTGCTCTATGTAAGATCCTTCTGCACCCCAGTTTCCAAATCTGCTCTCTGTAACATTCTCTCTGCTCCCAGTCTCCAACCTCTGCACTCTGTAACAGTCCTTCTGCTCCCCAGTCTCCAAATCTGCTCTCTGTAACAGTCCTTCTGTACCGCTGTCCACAACCTCTGCTCTCTCTAACTTTTTTTCTGCACCACAGTCTCCAACCTCTCCTTTCTGTATCATTCCTTCTGCACCAAAGTTTCCAACCTCTGCTCTCTACAACATTCCTTATGCACCTCAATCTTTAAACTCTGGTCTCTTCAACAGTTCTTCTGCACCCCAGTCTCCAAACTCTGCTCTCTGTAACAGTCCTTTTGCAACTCAGTCTGAAACCTATGCTCTCTGCATGATCTTTCTGCACCCCAGTATGCAAACACTGCTCTCTGTAACAGTCCACCTGCAACTCAGTCTCCAACCTGTGCTCTCTGTAAGATCCTACAGCAACCCAGTCTCCAACCTCTCCTCTCTGTAACAGGCCTTCTCCATGCCAGTCTCCTAACTCTGCTCTCTGCAACGATCCTTCTGCACCCCAGTCTCCAACCACTGCTCTCTACAATGATCCTACTGCACCCCAGTCTCCAAACTCTGATTTCTGCAACAGTCCTTCTGCACCTCAGTCTCCAACTTCTGCTCTCTGTAAGATCCTTCTGCACCCCTGTCTCCAAGCTCTGCTCCTTGCAACGATCCTTCTGCACCCCAGTCTCCAAACTCTTCTCGATGTAAAAAAACTTCTGCACCTCAGTCTTTAATTTCTTCTCTCTGCAACAGTCCTTCTGCACCCCAGTCTCCAAACACTGCTCTCTGCAACAGTCTTTCTGTACTGCAGTCTCCAACTTCTCCTCTCTGTAACGGTCTTTCTGCACCACAGACTCTAATCTCTGCTTTCTTTATCAGTTTTTCTGCACGCTAGTCTCAAAATTCTGCTCTCTGCAACAGTCCTTCTGCACCCCAGTCTCCAAATTCTATTCTCTGTAACAATCCTCCTTCACCTCAGTCTCCATCCTCTGCTCTTTGTAACAGGACTTCTGCACCTCAGTCTCCAACCTCTGCTCTCTGCAACAGTCCTTCTACACTCCAGTCTACAACCTCTGCTCTCTGCAACAGTTCTTCTCCACCCCAGTCTCCAACCTCTGCTCTCTACAACAGTCTTTCTGCACCGCAGTCTGCAACCTCTGCTTCAGTTAAAAGTCCTTCTGCACCACAGTCTCCAACCTCTGCTCTCTGTAAGATCTTTCTGCACTCCAGATTCCAAACTCTGCTCTCTGTAACATTCCTTCTCCACCTCAGTTTTTAACCTCTGCTTTCTGCAAGTATCCTGCGGCATCCCAGATTTCAAGCTCTGTCCTCTTCAACAGTAATTCTGCTCCCCAGTCTCCAACATCTTCTCCAGTAACAGTCCTTCTGTACAACACTCTCCAACCTGTGCTTTATGTAACATTCCTTCTGCACCGCAGTCTCCAACCTCTGCTCTCTTTAACAGTTTTTCAATACCGCAGTCTCCAAACTCTTGTCTCTGTAACGGTCATTCTGCACCCCAATTTCCAACCTGTGCTTTCTGTAACAGTCCCTCTGCACCTCAGTCTCCAAACTCTGCTCTCTTTAACAGTTCTTCTACACCTCAGTCTCGAACCTCTGCTCTCTGTAACAGTCCTTCAAAACCTCAGTCTGACACCTCTGCTCTCTGCACGATCCTTCTGCACCCCAATCTTCAAAAACATCTCTCTTTAACAGTCAAACTGCACCCCAGTCTCCAACCTCTGCTCTCTGTAATACTTATTTTATACAACAGGCTCCAAACTCTGGTCTGTGTAATAGTTCTTCTGCACCCAATTTCCAACCTCTGCTTTCTGTAACAGTCCTTCTGCACCTCAGTCTCCAAACTCTGCTCTCTGTAACAGTCGTTATACACCTCATTCCCCAACCTCTGCTCTCTGTAACCGTCCTTCATCACCTCAGTCTGACACCTTGCTCTCTGCAAAATTCTTCTGCACACCAGTCTCCAACCTCTGCTCCCTTCAATGATCCTACTGCAACCCAGTCTCCAAACTCTGATCTCTGCAAAAGTCCTCTGCACCTCAGTCTCCAAATTCTGCTCTCTGTAAGATCCTTCTACACCCACGTTTCCAAATTCTGATCTCTGTAAAAGTCCATCTGTACCCGAGTCTCCAAACTCTGCTCTTTGTAACAGGACTTCGGTACCTCAGTCTCCAACCTCTGCTCTCTACAACAGTCCTTCTGCACCCTTGTTACCAACATCTGCTCACTGCAACAGACCTTCTGCACCCCAGTATCCAACATCTGCTTTCTGCAACAGTTCTTCTACACTTCAATCTGAAAACTCTGCTCTCTTCAGCGACCCTTCTGCACCCCAGTCTCCTATTTCTGCTCTCTGTAACAGTCCTTCTTCACCTCAGTCTCCCAACTCTACTCTCTTTATAATCCTTCTGAAGCACAGTCTTCAAACTCTGCATTCTGTAACAGTCTTTCTGCACAACAGTCTCCAACCTCTGCTCTCTGTAACAGGACTTCTGCAACCCAGTCTCCAAACTCTGCTCTCTGTAAAAGGCTTTCTGCACCCCAGTCTCCAACTTCTTCTCTCTGCAACGATTCTTCTCTACCCAAGTCTCCAACATCTGCTCTCTGCAACAGTCCTTTTGCACCCCAGTCTCCAAACTCTGCTCTCTGTAAGATCCATGTGAACCCCAGTCTCCAACCTCTACTCTCTGTTACAGTTGTTCTGCACCCCAGTCTAAAACGCTGCTCTCTGCAACTGTCCTTTTCCACCCCAGTCTCCAAAATCTGCTCTCTGCAACAGTCCTTCTGCACCCTAGTCTCCAAACTCTGCTCTCTGCAACAATCTTTCTGGACCCCAGTATCCAATGGCTGCTCGCTGCAACAGTCCTTCTGCACCACAGTCTCCAACCTCTGTTCTTTTTAAGATCTGTCTGCACTCCAGTTTCCGAACTCTTCTCTCTGTAACATTCCATCTTCACCCCAGTCTCCAACCTCTGTCCTCTTCAAAAATATTCAGCTCCCCAATCTCCGAGATCTGCTCTCGGTAACAGTCCTTCTACACCCCAGTCTCCAACCTTTTTTTTTCTGTAACAGTCAATTTTAACCCCGTCTCAAAACTCTGTTCTCTGTATCTATCCTGCTGCAGCTCGGTCTCCAACCTGTGCTCTATGTAAGAGTCCTTCTGCACCACAGTTTCCAACCTCTGCTCTCTGTAAGATCATTCTGCACGCCAGTGTCCAAAATCTGCTGTCTCTAACATTCCTTCTCCACCGCAGTCTGTAACCTCTGCTTTCTTCGAAGGTCCTGCGGCACCCCAGTCTCCAACCTCTCTCCTCTGTAACAGTCCTTCTGCTCCCCAGTCTCCAACCTCTGCTCTCTGTAACGGTCCTTCTGCAACCCAGTCTTTAACCTCTACTTTTTATATCAGTCCTTATGAACCCCAGTCTCCAACCTCTGCGCTCTGTATCTATCCTTCTGCACCTCAGTCTCCAATCTGTGCTTTCTGTAACCGTCTTTCTGCACCCCAGTCTCAAACCTCTGCTCTCTGCAACAGTCCTTCTGCACCACAGTCTCCAAACTCTTCTCTTTGTAATATTCTTCTGCACTCCAGTTTCCAAACTCTACACTCTGTAACATTCCTTCTCCAACCCAGTCTTCAACCTCTTCTTTCTACAAGTGTCCTGCGGCACCCCATTCTCCAGACTATGCAACAGTCCTTCTGCTCCCCAGTCTCCAACAATTGCACTCTGAAACAGTCCTTCTGAAACGCAGTCTCCACCCTCTGCTCTCAGTAACGGTCCTACTGCTACCCAGTCTCCAAACTCTGCTTTCTGTATCAGTCCTTCTGAAGCCCAGTCTCAAACCACTGTTCTCTGTATATATACTTCTACACCTCAGTCTCAAACCTGTTTTCTCTGTAACATTACTTCTGAACCCCAGTCTCCAACCTCTGCTCTGTGTAACGGTTTTTCTATACCGCAGTCTCCAAACACTGGTCTCTGTAACGGTCCTTCTGCACCCCAATTTCCAACCTCTGCTTACAGTAACAGTCCTTCTCACCTCAGTCTACAAACTCTGCTCTCTGTAACAGTTTTTCTACACCTCACTCTCCAAATTCTGCTCTCTGTAAGATCCTTCAGCAACCCAGTCCCCAACCACTACTCTCTGTAACAGTCCACCTGCACCTCAGTCTCCAACCTCTGCTCTCTGTAAGATCTTTCAGCAACCCAGTCTCGAAACTTTGCTCTCTATAACAGTTCTTCTGCACCCCAGTCTCCAACCTCTCCTCTCTGTAACAGGAATTCTGCACGCCAGTCTCCAAACTCTGCTCTCTGTAGCAGGCCTTCTGCAACCCAGTCTCCAACCTCTGCTCTCCGGAACAATCCTTCTGCACACCAGTCTCCAACCTCTGCTCTCTGCAATGATCCTACTGCACGCCAGTCTCCAACCTCTGATCTCTGCAACACTCCTTCTGCACCTCAGTCTCCAACTTCATCTCTCTGTAAGATCCTTCTGAACTTCTGTCTTCAAGCTCTACTCCTTGCAACGATCCTTCTGCACCCCAGTCTCCAACTTCTGCTCTATTTAAAAGGACTTCTGCACCTCAGTCTCCAACATCTACTCTCTGCAACAGTCCTCTGCACCCCAGTCTCTAAACTCTGCTCTCTGCAACAGTCCTTCTGTACTGCAGTCTCTAAACTCTGCTCTCTGTAACGGTCTTTCTGCACACCATAATCTAATCTCTGCTTTCTGCATCACTCTTTTTTCACCCCAGTCTCCAACATCTGCTCTCTCTACGAGTCCTTCTGCACCTCAGTCTGCAACCTCTGCTTTCGGCAACAGTCCTTCTGCTCCCCAGTCTCCAACCGCTGCTCTCTGTAAAAGTCCTTCTGCACCTCAGTCTCCAACCTCTGCTTTCTACAACAGTCCTTCTGCACTCCAGTCTCCAACCTCTTCTCTCTGCAACAGTCCTTCCTCACCCCAGTCTCCAACATCTGCTCTCTGCAACAGTCCTTCTACACCCCAGTCTCCAAACTCTGCTCTCTGCAAAGATCGTTCTAGACCCCAGTCTCCAACGTCTGTTTTCTATAACAGTACTTCTGCACCAGAGTCTCCAAAATCTGCTCTCTGTAAAATTTTTCTTGTCTCCTGTTTCCAAAATCTGCTCTCTCTAACATTCCTTCTCCACTGCAGTCTACAACCTCTGCTTTCTGCAAGGGTCCTGTGGCACCCGAGTCTCCAACGTCTGTCCTCTGTAACACTCCTTCTGCTCCCCAGTCTCCAACATCTGCTCTCTGTAACACTCCTTATGTACCGCAGTCTCCATACTCTGTTCTCTGTAATGGTCTTTCTACAACCCAGTCTCCAACCTCTGCTTTTTTAATCAGTCCTTCTGAACCCCAGTCTCCAACCTCTGCTCTATGTATCTATCCTTCTACACCTCAGTCTCCAACCTGTGCTTTCTGTAACAGTCCTTCTGCACTCAAGTCTCCAAACTCTGCTCTCTGTAACAGTCCTTTTATACCGCAGTCTCCAACCTCTGCTCTCTGTAACGATCCTTCTGCACCCCAATTTCCAACCTTTGCTTTCTGTAACAGTCTTTTAGCTTCTTAGTATCTAAACTCTGCTCTCTGTAACAGTCTTTCTACACCTCAGTCTCCAACCTCTGCTCTCTGTATCAGTACGTCTGCACCTCAGTCTGAAACCTCTGCTCTACAGATTCTTCTTCACCCCAGTCTCCAACCACTGCTCTCTGTAACAGTCCACGTGCACCTCAGTCTCGAACCTCTGCTCTCTGTAAGTTCCTTCAGCAAACCAGTCTATAAACTGTGCTCTTTGTAAAAGTCCTTCTGCACCCCAGTCTCCAACCTCTTCTCTCTGTAACAGACCTTCCGCATGCCAGTCTCAAAACTCTGCTCTCTATAGTGGGCCTTCTGCATGCCAGTCTCCATCCTTGGCTCTTTGCAATGATCCTACTGCACCCTAGTCTCCAACATCCGATTTCTGCAAGAGTCCTTCTGTACCTCAGTCTCCAAATTCTGCTCTCTGTAAGATCCTTCTGCACCCCTGTCTCCAACCTCTGCTCTCTGTAACAGTCCTTCTGCACCACAGTCTCCAAAGTCTACTCTCTGAATCAGTCATTTTTCACCCCATTCTCCAACCTCTGCTCTTTGCAACACTCCTTCTGCAACCCAGTCTCAAACCTCTGCTCTCTGTAACAATCCTTCTTCACCTCAGTCTCAAAACTCTGTACTCTGCAACGTTCCTTCTGCACCTAAGTCTCAAACCTCTGCTCTCTGTAACAGTTCTTCTACACCTCATTCTCCAACCTCTTCTCTCTGTAGAAACCTTCTATAACCTAGTCTACAAACTCTGCTCTCTGTAACAGTCCTTCTGCACAGCAGTCTCCAAACTCTGCTCTCTGCACTGATCCTTCTTCACACCAGTCTCCAACCTCTGCTCTCTGAAACAGTACTTCTGAACCCCAGTCTCCAACATTTGCTTTCTGCAACAGTCCTTCTGCAACTCAGTCTGAGAACTCTGATTTCTGCAACGATCATTCTGCACCTCAGTCTCCAACCTCTGCTCTCTGTAAGACCCTTCTGCATCCCAGTCTTCAAACTCTGCTCTCTGTAACAGTCCTTCTGAACAACAGTTTCCAACCTCGGCTCTCTGTAAGAGAAATTCTGCAACCCAGTCTCAAAACTCCGCTCTCTGTAACAGGCCATCTAAAACCCAGTCTCCAACCTCTTCTCTCTGCAATGATTCTCCTCCACAACAGTCTCAAACCTCTGCTCTCGGCAAAAGTCTTTCTGAATCCTTGTCTCCAACCTCTGCTCTCTGTAAGATCCTTATGCACTCCAGTCTCCAACCTCTCCTCTCAGTAACAATTTTTCTGCACCCCAGTCTCCAACATCTGCTGTCTGCAACAGTTCTTCTTCACCGCAGTCTGAAAACTATGCTCTCTGCAACGACCTTTCTGCACCCCAGTCTCCTACCTCTGATCTCTTTAACAGTCCTTCTTCACCTCTGTCTTTCAACTCTGCTCTTTTCAGATCCTTCTGCAACCCAGCCTTTAAACTCTGCACTCTGTAACAGTCCTGCTGCACAAAAGTCTCCAACCTCAGCTGTCTGTAACAGTCCTTCTGCACCTCAGTCTCCAAACTCTGCTCTCTGTAACAGTCCTTCTTCACCTCAGTCTGAAACCTCTACTCTCTATAACAGTCTTTCTGTACCTCAGTCTGAAACCTCTGCTCTCTGCATGATACTTCTAAACCCAGTCTCCAACCACTGCTCTCACCCCAGTCTTGAACCTTTGCTCTCTGCAATGATCCTACTGCACCCCAGTCTCCAACCTGTGATCTCTGAACAGTACTTCTGCACCTCAGTCTCCAACTTCTGCTCTCTGTAAGATCCTTCTGCACCCGTGTCTCCAACCTCTGCTCTCTGCAATTATCCTACTGCATCCCAGTTTCCAACCTCTGATCTCTGCAACAGTCCTTCTGCACCTCAGTCTCCAGCTTCTGCTCTCTGTAAGATTCTTCTACACCCCTGTATCCAACCTCTGAACTCTGTAAAAGTCCTTCTGCACCAGAGTCTTTAACCTCTGCTCTCTGTAGCAGGACTTCCACACCTCATTCTACAACCTATGCTCTTTGCAACAGTCGTTCTGCACCCCAGTCTCAAACCTAGCTATCTACAACAGTCCTTCTGCACCCTACTTACCAACATCTGCTCTCTGCAACAAACCTTCTGCACCCCAGGCTTCAACATCTGCTCTCTGCAACAGTCATTCTTCTCCTCAGTCTGAAAACTCTGCTCTCTGCAACGACCCTTCTGCACCCAAGTCTCCTACCTCTGCTCTCTGTAACAGTCCTTCTGCACCTCAGTCTCCCAATTGTGCTCTCTGTTTGATCCTTCTGCAACCCTGTCTTTAAACTCTGCACTCGGTAATCGTCCTTCTGCACAACAGTCTCCAACCTCTGCTCTCTGTAACAGGACTTCTGGAACCCAGTCTCCAAACACTGCTCTTTGTAACAGGCCTTCTGCACCCTAGTTCCCAAACACTTCTCTCTGCAAGGATTCTTCTTCACAAAAGTCTCCAACCTCTGCTCTCTGCAAGAGTCCTCTTGCACCACAGTCTCCAAATCTGATCTCTGTAAGATGCATCTGAACCCCAGTCTCCAAACTCTGCTCTCTCTAATAGTCCATCTGCACCCCAGTCTCCAACTTCTGCTCTCAGTAACAGTTTTTCTGAACCTTATTCTCCAACCTCTGCTCTCTGCAACAGTCTTTCTGAACCCCACTCTCCAACCTCTGCTCTCTGCAACAGTCCGTCTGCACCCCAGTCTCCAACATCTGCTCTCTGCAACAGTCCTTATACACCCCAGTCTCCAACTCTGCTTTCTGCAACGATCTTTATGAACCCCAGTCTCCAACGTCTGCTCTCTGCATGAGTCCTTCTGGAACACAGTCTCCAAGCTCTGCTCTCTGTAACAATCCTTCTGCACCCCTGTCTGCAACCTCTGCTCTCTGTAAGATCCTTCTGCAACCCAGTTTCAAACTCTGCTCTCTGTAACAGTGCTTCTGCCTACCAGTCTCCAGTATCTGCTCTCTGAAACAGTCCTTTTGCACCTCACCCTGAGAAGTCTGCTAACTGCAAGAACCCTTCTGCACCACAGTATCCTACTTCTGCTCTGTGTAACAGTCCTTTTGCACCTCATTCTCCTATATTCTCTTTGTAAGATCCTTCCACAACCCAGTCTTTAAACTCTGCACTCTGTAACAGTCCTTCTGCACAACAGTCTCCAAACTCTGCTCTCTGTAACATGACTTCTGCCATCCAGTCTCCAAACTCTGCTCTCTGTAACAGGCCTTTTTCACCCCAGTCTCCAACCTCTTTTCTCTGCAACATTTCTTCTCCAACCTAGTCTCCAGAATCTGCTCTCTGCAACAGTCCTTTTGCACCCCAATCTCAAAACTCTGGGCTCCAAACTCTTCTCTTTGTAACAGTCCTCTGCACCTCAGTCTCCAACCTCTGCTCTGTATAAGTCCTTCCGCACCCCAGTCTCTAAAATCTGATCTCTGCCACAGGCCTTCTAGACCCCAGTCTCCAACATCTACTCTCTGGAACAGTCATTCTGCACCCCAGACTCAAAACTGTGCTCTCTGCAATGATCCTTCTGGACCCCAGTTACCAACGTCTGCTCTCTGCAACAGTCCTTCTTCAACAAAGTCTCCAACCTCTTCTTTTTGTAAGATCCTACTGCACTCTAGTTTCCAAACTCTGCTCTCTGTAACATTCCTTCTCCACCTGAATCTCAAACATCTGTTTTCTGCAACAGTCCTTCTGCTCCCCAGTCTCCGAGTTCTGCTTTCTGTAACAGTCCTTCTGTACTGCAGTCTCCAAACTCTGCTCTTTGTAATGGTCCTTTTACACCTCAGTCTCAAACCTCTGCTTTACGTATCAGTCTTTTGGAACCCAAGTCTCCAACCTCTGTTCTCTGTATCTATCCTTCTGCACCTCAGTCTTTGACCTGTGCTCTATTTAAGAGTCCTTCTGCACCCCAGTCTCCAATCTCTCTCTCAGTAACAGTCTTATACCTCAGTCTTTAAACTCTGCTCTCAGTAACGGTCCTTCTGCATCCCAATTTCCAAACTCTGCTTCCTATAACAGTCCTTCTGCACCCAAGTTCCAACCTCTACTCTCTGCAAAAATCCTTCTGCACTCCAGTCTCTATCCTCTGCTCTCTGCAACAGTCCTTCTGCACGCAGTCTCCAACCTCTGCTCTCTGCAACAGTCCTTCTGCACCCCTGTCTCAAAACTCTGCTCTCTGCAACAATACTTCTGGACCCTAGTCTCCAACCTCTACTCTCTGCAAAAGTACTTCTGCACCACAGTCCCCAACCTCTGCTCTCTGTAAGATCTTTCTGCACTCCAGTTTACAAAATCTGCTTTCTACAACATTTCTTCTCCATCGCAGTCTCCAACCTCTGCTTTCTACGAGGGTGGAGCACCCCAGTCTCCAAACTCTGTCTTCTGTAACAGTACATCTGAACCCCAGTCTCAAAACTCTGCTCTCTGTATCTATCCTTCTGCACCTCAGTCTCCAACCTGTGCTCTCTGTAACATTCCATCTGCACCCCAGTCTCCAACCTCTGCTTTCTGTAAGAATTTTTCTATTCCACAGTCTCCAAACTCTGGTCTCTGTAACAGTCCTTCTGCACTTCAGTCTCCAAACTCTGCTCTCTGTAACAGTCCTTTTACACCTCAGTCTCCAACCTCTGCTCTCTGTAACAGTCCTTCTGCACCTCAGTCTGACAACTCTGTTCTCTGCACGATCCTTCTGCTCCCTAGTCTCCAACCACTGCTCTCTGTAACAGTCCACTGAACGTCAGTCTCTAACCTCTGCTTTCTGTAAGATCCTTCAGCAACCCAGTATCCAAACTCTGCTCTCTTTAGCAGTCTTTCTGCACCCCAGTCTCCAACCTCTCCTCTCTGTATCAGGCCTTCTGCACGCCAGTCTCCAAACTCTGCTCTCTGTAGCAGGCCTTCTGCACCACAGTCTCAAACCTCTGCTCTCTGCAACAATCCTTAAGCACCCCAGTCTCCAAACTCTGCTCTCTGTAATGATCCTACTGTACCCTAGTCTCCAACCTCTGGTCTCTGCAATAGTTCTTCTGCACCGCAGTGTCCAAATTCTGCTCTCTGTAAGATTCTTTTGCACCCCTGTATCAAACTTCTGCACTTTTTAATAGTCCTTCTGCACCTGAGTTTCCAACCTCTGCTCTCTGTAACAGAATTTACGCACCTCATTCTCCAACATCTACTCTCTGCAACAGTCCTTCTGCACACCAGTCTCCAACCACTGCTCTCTATAACAGTCCTTCGGCAACCTAGTTACAAATATCTGCTCTCTGCAACAGTTCTTCTGCACCTCAGTCTTTAAACTCTGCTCTCTGCAACGAACCTTCTGCACCCCAGTCTCCTACATCTGCTCTCTCTGAAACTCAGACTGAGTTTCAGTCCTTCTGAAACGCAGTCTCCCAACTCTGCTCTCTGTAACATCCTTCTAAAACCCAGTCTTTAAACTCTGCACTCTGCAACAGTCCTTCTGCATCCCAGTGTCCAAACTCTACTCTCTGCAACAGTCCTTCTGCACCACAGTCTCCAAACTATGCTATTTGTAAGATCCTTCTGCACTTCAGTTTCCAAACTCTGCTCTCTGTAATATTTCTTCTCGACTCCAGGCTTTTATCCTCTGCTTCCAGCAAGTGTCCTGCTGCACCCCAGTCTCCAACGTCTTTCCTCTGCAACACTACTTCTACTCCCGAGTTTTCAACATTTGCTCTCTGTAACAGTCCTTCTGTACCGCATTCTCCAACCTCTGCTCTCCGAAATGTGCCTTCTGCACCCAGTCTCCAAACTCTGCTTTCTATATCAGTCCTTCTGAACCCCAGTCTCAAACCTGTGCTCCCCGTATCTATCTTTCTGCACCTCAGTCTCTAACCTGTGCTCTCTGTAACATTCTTTCTGCACCCCAGTTTCCAACCTCGGCTCTCTGTAACAGTTTTTCTATACTGCAATCTTCAAACTATGGTCTCTGTAACAATCCTTCTGCACCCCAATTTCCAACCTCTTCGTTCTGTAACAGTCCACCTGCACCTCCGTCTCCAAATTCTGCTCTCTGTAAGATCCTTCTGCAACCCTGTATTTAACCTCTGCTCTCTGTAACTGTCCTTCTGCACCCGAGTCTCCAAACTCTGCTCTCTGTAACACGACTTCTGCACCTCAGTCTCCAACCTATAGTCTCTGCAACAGTCCTCTTGCACCCCAGTCTCCAAACTCTGCTCTCTACAACAGTCCTTCTGCACCTCAGTCTCCAACCTCTGCTCTTTGCAACGGTCATTATGCACCCCAGTCTCCAACATCTGTTTTCTGCAACACTCCTTCTTCACGTCCGTCTTCAACCTCTACTGTCTGAAACAGTCCTTCTTCACCCCAGTCTCCAAACTCTGCTCTGTGTAGCAGTTCTTCGGTACTGCTGCTGTCTCCAAACTTTGCTCTCTGTAACTGTCATTGTGCACACCAGTCTCCAAACTGTGCTTTTTGTATCAGTCCTACTGCACCCCAGTCTCCAACCTCTGCTCTCTATTACAGTCCTTCTACACCTCAGTCTCAAACCTCTGCTCTCTGCAACAGTCCTTTTGCACCTCAGTCTCCAACCTCTGCTTTCGGTAACAGGCCTTCTACACCCCATCCCCAACCTCTTCACTCTGTAACAATTTTTCTCCACCCCTTCTCCAAACTCTGCTCTCTGTAACAGTCCTTCTGCACCCCAGTCTCCAAACTCTGGTCTCTGTAAGGGTCCTTCTCCACCCCAGTCTCCAAACTCTGCTTTCTATATCAGTCCATCTGCACCACAGTCTCCGACCTCTTCTCTCTGCAAAACTCCTTCTGCAACACAGTCTCCAACCTGTGCTCTCTGCAAAATTTTTTTCTGCACCCCAGTCACCAAACTGTGCTCTCTTTAACAGACCTTCTGCACCCCAGTCTCCAACCTCTGCTCTCTGTAACGATCCTTCTGCAACACAGTCTCCAACTCTGCTCTCTGCAACGATCCTTCTGTACCTCAGTCTCCAAACTCTGTGCTCTCTAACAGTCCTGCTGCGCCTCAATCTCCAAAATCTGCGTTTGGTATGATTCTTGTAAAACCCAGTCTCCAAACTCTGATTTCTGGATCAGTCCTTCTGCACCAAGTCTACAACCTCTGCCATCTCCAACAATCCTTCTGCACCCCAGTCTCCATCCTCTGCTCTCTGTAACAGTCTTTCTGTACCGCAGTCTTCAAACTCTGCATTTTGTAACCATCCTTCTGCACCCCAGTATTCAACCTGTTCTCTCCGCAATGATTCTTCTGCACCCCAGTCTCCAACGTCTTCTCTCTGCAACAGTCCTCCTGCACCCCGGTCTCCAAACTCTGCTCTCTGTAAGATCCTACTGCACCTAAGTTTCCAAACTCAGCTCTCTGTAACATTCCTTCTCCACCCCAGTCTCCCACCTCTGCTCCTTTCAACCGTCCCTCTGCACCCCAGTCTCCAACCTCTCTTCTCTGCGACAGTCTATCTGAACCCAAGTCTCCAACATCTGTTATCTGAAACAGTCGTTCTGCACCCCATTTTCCAAACTCTGCTCTCTGCAACAGTCCTTCTGCGCCACAGTGTACACCATCTGCTCTCTGCCACAGTCCTTCTGTACAATAGATTTCAATATCTACTCTCTGTAAAGTCCTTATGTACTGCAGTCTCCAACCTCTGCTCTCTGTAACGGTCCTTATGAACCTCAGTTTTCAAAGTCTCCTTTCTGTATCAGTCCTTCCTCATCCCAGTCTCATAACTCTACTCTCTGAAACAGTCCTTCTGCACATCAGTCTCCAAACTCTGCTCTCTGCAGCAGTCCTTCTTCATCCCAGTCCCCAAACTCTGCTCTCTGCACCAGTTCTTTTACACCACAGTCACCAACATCTGCTCTCTGCAACAGTCCTTCTAAACCTCTGTCTCTAAACTCTACTGTCTGTAACTGTCCTTCTGCACCTCAGTCTCCAACCTCTGCTCTCTGTAAGAGTCCTTCTGCACTCCAGCCTCCAACATCTCCTCACGGCAACCGTCCTTCTGCAACCCAGTCTTTAACGTATGCACTCTCAACACTCCTTCTGAACCTCAGTCTGAAAACTCTGCTCTCTGCAAGTATCCTTCTGCACCCCAGTCTCCAACCTCTTCTCTCTGTAACAGTCCTACTGAACCTCAGTCTCCAAACTCTGCTCTATATGAGATCGTTCTGCAACCCAGTATCCAAACTCTGCTCTCTGTAACAGTCCACCTGCTCCCCAGTCTCCAAACTCTGCTCTCTGTAACAGGCCTCCTGCACCCCAGTCTCAAACTCAGCTCTATGTAACAGGCCTTCAGCACCTCAGTATCCAACCTATTCTCTCTGCAACGATCCTTCTACACCCCAGTCTCCAACATTTGAACTCTGCAACAGTTCTTCTGCACCCCAGTCTCTAACCTCTGCTCTCTTGAAAATCCTTCTGCACCCAGGTTCCAACCTCTGCTCTCTGAAACAGTCCTTCTGTACCCCAGTCTCCAAACTCTGCTCTCTGTAACAATGCTTCTGCTCATCAGTCTCCAACCTTTGCTCTCTGCAACTGTCTTTCTACACCTCAGTCTCCTACCTCTGTTGTGTGCAATAGTCCTTCTGCACCCAAGTGTGCAACCTCTGCTCTCTGTAAAAGCCCTTCTGTACCACAGTCTCCAACTTCTGCTCTCTATAACGGTCCTTCTGCACCGCAGTCTCCAAACTCTGCTTTCTATATCAGTCCTTCTGCACCCCAGTCTCCAAACTCTGCTCTCTGTAACACTCCTTCTGAACCTCATCTCCAACCTCTTCTTTCTGCAACAGTCCTTCTGCACCTCAGCTTCAACCTCTTCTCTCTACAACAGTTCTTTTGCACCAAAGTCTCCAATCTCTGCTTTCTATAACAGTCATTCTGCACCCCAGTCTCCAACCTCTGCTCTCTGTAACAGTTCTTCAGCACCTCAGTCTCCAACCTTTTCTCTCTGTAACAGTCTTTCTTCACGTCAGTCTCCAACCACTGCTCTCAGCAACGGTCCTTCTGCACCTAAGTCTCAAAACTCCGTTCTCTGCAACAGTTTTTCCGCACCCCAGTCTCAAACCTCAGCATTCTGCAACAGTCCTTCTGCACTCCAGTCTCCAACCTCTGCTCTCTGTAACAATCCTTCTGCACCTCAGTCTCCAACCTCTGCTCTCTGCAACGGTCCTTCTGCACCCCTGTCTCAAAACTCTGTTGTCTCCAACAGTCCTTCTTCACCTCAGTCTTCTGCACCCCAATCTCCAACCCCTACTCTCTGCAAAAGTCCTTCTGCACCCCAGTCTCCAACCTACTTTTTACAACAGTCTTTATCCACCCCAGTCTCCAATCTCTGCTCTCTGTAACAGTTGCTGTGTACTGCAATTTCCAAACTCTTCTCTCTGTAACTGTCTTCTGAACCCCAGTCTCCAACTACTGCTTTTTCTATCAGTCCTTCTGCACTCAAGTCTCCAACCTCTGCTCTCTGTAACAGGCCATCTGCACCTCAGTCTCCAAATTCTGCTCTCTGCAAAGGTCCTTTGGCACCCCAATCCCCAAACTCTGCTCGCTGCAACAGTCATTTTACACCCAAGTCTCAAACCTCTGCACTCCGCTACAGTCCTTCTGCACCTCAGTCTCCAACATCTGCTCTCTGCAATGGTCTTTGTGCACCTCAGTATTCAACATCTATCTCTATAACAGTCCTTCTGCACCTTAGTCTCCATCCTCTGCTCTCTGTAACAGGCCTTCTGCACCCAAGTCTCTGAACTCTGCTCTCTTTAACAGTCCTTCTGCACTTTAATCTCCAACCTCTGCTCTCTGGAGCAGTCCTTCTGCACCTCAGTCTCTGAACTCTACTCTCTGTAACATCCTTCTGCACCCCAGTCTTCAAACTCTCCTCTCAGTATCAGTCCTGTACCTTAGTCTCAAAACATGCTGTCTGTAACAGTCTTTCTGCACCTCAGTCTTCAACAACTGCTCTCTGAAACAGTCTTTCTGCACCCCAGTCTCCAACCTCTGCTTTCTAGAACAGTCCTTCTGTACCCCAGTCTCAATAATCTACTCTCT
The DNA here is from genome assembly GCF_052094955.1 of Ictidomys tridecemlineatus. Lineage (NCBI taxonomy): Eukaryota > Metazoa > Chordata > Mammalia > Rodentia > Sciuridae > Ictidomys > Ictidomys tridecemlineatus. Next base: position 51,355 of record NW_027526127.1, read on the forward strand.
GCAACGATCTTTCTTCACCCCAGTCTCCAACGTCTGCTCTCTGCAACAATCCTTCTGCACCCCAGTATCTAAATTTTTCTCTCTGCAAGATCCTTGTGCACCCCAGTTTCAAACTCTGCTATCTTTAACATTTTTTCTGCACCCCAGTCTCCAAAGTTTGCTCTCTGCAATGGTCCCTCTGCACCCCACTCTCCAACCTTGTTCTCTACAACAGTTCTTCTGTACCGCAGTCTTCAACCTCTGTTCTCTGTAAGGGTCCTTCTGCACCCCAGTCTCCAACCCCTGCTTTCTGTATCAGTCCTTCTGCACCAGTCTCCAAACTCTGCTCTTTGTAACAGTCCTTCTGCACCTCACTCTGCTACATCTGCTCTCTGCAACAGTCCTTCTGCACCTCAGACTCCAAACTCTGCTCTCTGCAACACTCCTTCTGCACCTCAGTGTCCAAACTCTGCTCTCTGTAAGATCCTTCTGAAACCCAGTCTCCAAAATATGCTTTCTGCAATGGTCCTTCAACACCAGAGTCTCCAACCTCTTTCCTCTACAACATTTATTGTGCACCCCAGCCTCCAACCTCTGCTCTCTATAACAGTCCTTCTGTACCGCAGTCTCAAACCTCTGTTCTCTGTAAGGGTCCTTCTGGACCTCATCTCCAACCTCTTCTTTTTGTATCAGTCTTTCTGCAACCCAGGCTAAAAACTCTGCTTTCTGTATCCGTCTTTCTGCACGCCTGGCTTCAACCTCTGCTCTCTGTAACAGTCCTTCTGCACGCCAGTCTCCAACCTCTGCTCTCTGTAACAGTCCTTCTGCATATCAGTCTCCAACCTCTGTTCTCTGTAAGAGGCCTTCTGCACCCCAGTCTACAACCTCTCCTCTCTGTAACAGGCCTTCTGCATTCAAGTCTCTAAACTCTGCTCTCTTTAACAGTACGTCTGTACCCCCGTCTCAAACCTCTGCTCTCAGTATCAGTCCAGCACCCCCGTCTCCAAACACTGCTCTCTCTAACAGTTTTTCGGCACATCAGTCTTCAACAACTGCTCTCTGAAAGTGTCTTTCTGCTCCCCTGTCTCCAACCTCTGCTCTCTAGAACCGTCCTTCTATACCCCAGTCTCCATAATCTACTCTCTGCAATGATCCTTTTGCACCGTAGTCTTCAACTTCTGCTCTCTGCAAAATTTCTTCTGCTCTCCAGTCTCCAACTTTCCTCTCTGTAAGATCCTCCTGCACCCCAGTTTTCAAAAGCTGCTCTCTGTAACATTCCTTTTGATCCACAGTCTCCAACCTGTTCTCTAAAACAGTTCTTCTGTACCGCAGTCTTCAACCTCTGTTCTCCGTAAGAGTCCTTCGGAACACCAATCTCCTACCTCTGCTTTCTGTATCAGTCTTTCTTCACCACAGTCTCCAAACTTTTCTCTCTGTAACAGTCCTTCTGCACCTCACTTTGCAACCTCTGCTCTCTGCAGCAGTCCTTCTGCCACAAAGTCTTCAACCTCTTCTCTCTGCAACAGTCTTTCCTCACCCCAGTCTCCAATATATGCTCTCTGTAAAAATCCTTTTCCACCTTAGTCTCCAACCTCTGCTCTCTGTAACAGTAATTCTGTACTGAAATCTCCAAACTCTGCTCTCTGTAATGGTCATTCTGCACCCCAGTCTCCAAACTCTTTTTTCTGTATCAGTCCTTCTGCACCCCGTTCTCGAACCTCTGCTCTCTGTAACAGTCCTTAAGCACCTCAGACACCAAACTCTGCTCTCTGTAACAGTCCTTTTGTACCACAGTCTCCAACCTCTGTTCTCTGTAAGGGTCCTTCTGAAGCCCAGTCTCCAACCTCTGCTTTCTGTATCAGTCCTTCTGCCCCACATTCTCCAAACCCTGCTCTCTGTAACAATCCTTCTATACCTCAGTCTGCAACCTCTGCTCTCTGCAATAGTCCTTCTTCACCACAGTCTGCAATCTCTGCTCTCTGCAACAGTCCTTCTGCACCCCAGTCCCCAACATCTGCTCTCTGCAACAGTCCTTCTCCACCCCAGTTTCCAACCTCTGCTCTCGGCAACAGTCCTTCTTAACCCCAGTTTCCAACCACTGCTCTCGGGAACAGTCGTTCTGGACGCCATTCTCCAACTGCTACTCTCTGCAACAGTCCTTGTACACCCCAGTCTTTCACATCTGCTCTCTGTAACAGTGCTTCTGCACCTCAGTCTGAAAACTCTGCTCTCTGCAGCAATCCTTCTGCACTTAAGTCTCCACCTTCTGCTCCCTGCAACAGTCCTTCTGCACCCCAGTCTACAATTTCTGTTCTAAGCAAAAGTCTTTGTACACCCCAGGCTCCTAACTCTGCTCTCTGTAACAGTCATTCTCTACTGCAGTCTCCAAGCTCTGCTGTCTGTAATGGTTCTTCTGTACCCAAGACTCCAAACTCTACTTTCAATATCAGTTATTCTGCACCCAAATCTCCAACCCCTGCTCTCTGTAACAGTCCTTCTTCACCTCAGTCTCCAACCTCTGCTCTCTGCAACAGTCCTTCTGCACCCCAGTCTTCAACCTCTGCTCTCTGCTAAAGTCCTTCATCACCCCAGTCTCCAAACAGTGCTCTCTACAACTGTCCTGCTGCAACCCAGTCTCCAACCTCTGCTCACTGTAGCGATTCTTCTGCACCTCAGTCTTCAACCTCTGCTCTCTGCATCGATCCTTCTTCACCACAGTCTTCAAACTCTGCTCTCTGTAACACTCCTTCTGCACCCCAGTCTCCAAGCTCTGCTCTCTGTAACTGTCCTTCTGCACATTAGTGTCCAAACTCTGCTCTCTTTAAAAATTCATCTTCACGTACGTCTCCAAACTCTTTTCTCTGTAAGCGACCTTCTACACCCCAGTCTCCAACCTCTCCTCTCTGTAACAGTTCTTCTGAACCCCAATCTCTAAACGCTGCAATCTGTAAAACTCCTTCTGCACCCCAGTCTCCATACTCTGCTCTCTGTAAGAATCCTTTTCCACCCCAGTCTCCACCCTCTCCTCTCTGTAAATGTCCTACTCCACCTCAGTCTCGAAGTTCTGCAAATTATAAAGGTCCTTCTGCATTTCAGTCTCCAACCTCTACTCTCTGTAACAGTCCTTCTGCACCCCAGTCTCCACCATCCGTTCTCTGCAACGATACTTCTTCTCCCCAGGTTCCAACCTCTGCTCTCTGCAACGGTTTTTCTGCACCCCAGTTTCCAACCTCTGCTCTTTGTAACAGTCCTTCTGCACCTCAGTCTCCAAACTCTGCTCTCTGCAACAGTCCTTCTGCACCCTAGTCTCCAACCTCTGCTCCAGGTAACAGTTCTACTGCACCCCAATCTCCAAACTCTGCTCTCTGTAACACTCCTTCTTCTCCCCAGTCTCCTCACTCTGATGTCTGTAACAATCGCTCTGGACCTCAGTCTCCAACCTCTGCTCTCTACAACAGTCCTTCTGCTCCTACGTCTCCAACCTCTATGCTCTACAAAATTCCTTCTGCACCTCTGTCTCCAAACTCTGTTCTCTGTAAGATCCTTCTAACAGGATCCTTCTAAACCCCAGTCTCAAAACTCTGCTCTTTGTAACAGGCCTTCTGCACACCAGTCTTCAAACTCTGCTCACTGTAACAGGCCTTCTGCACTCCAGTCCCCAACCTGTGCTCTCTGAAATGATTCTTCTGAACCCCAGTCTCCAAAATCTGCTGTCTGTAACAGTCCTTCTGCACCCCATCATCCAATATCTTCTCTCTACTACAGTCTTTCTGCACATCAGTGTGAAAACTCTGCACTCTAAAATAATCCTTCTGGACTCCAGTTTCTAACCTTTGCTCTCTGAAACAGTCCGTCTGAAACTCAGTCTCCAAAATGCTCTCTGTAAAATTCTTCTGCAACCCTGTCTCGAAACTGTGCTATCTGTAACAGTGCTTATGCACCCCAGTCTCCAAACTATGCTCTCTGTAACAGGCCTTCTGCACCCAGTCTCCATCCTCTTCTCTCTGCAACGATCCTTCTTCACCTCAGTCTCCACCTATTCTCTCTGCAAAGTTTCTTCTGCACCCCAGTCTACAAAATCTGTTCTCTGCATCAGTCCTTCTGCACCCCAGTCTCCAACCTCTGCTCTCTGCAACATTTCTTCTTAACCCCAGTCTCCAACCTCTGCTCTTTGTAACTGTCCTTCTTCACCCCAGTCTTCAAAATCTGCTCTCTGTAGCGATCCGTCTGCAGTTTCCAAACTCGGATCTCTGCAATGATCCTTTGGCACCTCAGATTCAAACCTCTGTTCTCTGCAATGATCCTTCTACACACCAGTCTCCAAGCTCTGCTCTCTTTAACAGTCCTTCTGAACATCAGTGTCAAAACTCTGCTCTCTGTAATAATCCTTCTGCATCTCAGTCTGGAACTTTTGCTCTCTTTAACAGTTCTTCTGGACACCAATCTACAAACTCTGCTCTCTGTAACACTTTTTCTGCACACCAGTCTCCATCCTCTTCTTTCTGTAACACTCTTTCTGCACCCCACTCTCCAACCTGTGCTCTCTCTAATGATTCTTCTACACCTCAGTCTCCAAACTCTGCTCTCTGTAACAGTTCTCTACACCCAGAATTCCAACATCTGCTCTCTGCTACATTCCTTCTGCACCTCAGTCTGAAAACTCTGCTCTCTGCAACAATCCTTCTGCACCATAGTTTTAAACCTTTGCTCTCTGTAACAGAACTTCTGAACCTCAGTCTCCAAAATGCTCTCTGTAAGATCCTTCTGAAACCCAGTCTCAAAACATTGCTATCAGTAACAGTTTTGCTGGACACCAATCTCAAAACTCTGCTCCCTGAAAGAATCCTTCTGCACCCCAGTCTCTAACCTATCCTCTCTGTAACAGTCCTTCTGTACCTCAGTCTCCAACCTCTGCTAACTGTAATGATGCTTCAGCACACCAGTCTCCAACTTCTGCTTGCTGCGCCCCTCCCCTAACTCAGGCAATGGCAAGGCCCTACTGAGGTGGATGGCGCAAGGCGTCCATCCTCTGGAGGAGCGCAGTATGTTTCTGGGAATGGGCTGATTTGTTTTTGTATTCCTTTAATAAGTATAGTTTTGATTTCTCATATGACCATTAAGTATAAAGGAAAAATCATGACTTTCCCAATTAATGCAACTAGTTCTAAAACATAGATCTGTTTGCTCTAAATGCAATGATTCAGCTGTGGAGTGTAAATTGTTAATGTCTAAAGAAAAACTCCCTGTATTCCTGTCAAGGAAGTTTTTGAGAAATTAAATTAAAATCTAGAGAAGAAAAATTAATGTTAAGAAGATAGATTAGTGCTTAGTACTGGGCAACTTGTTCTTGTTCCTGTGCACAATGGTTTGTGCTCTTACTCCTGTTTGATTAAAAGTAATAACAAGTCAACCCCTTGCCGTAACCATGGCACCGGTTCCAGTCAGTAAGTCAAGAAAGAATAGTCAAGGTATAGGCCAATAGTTTGGGACATTTGTAGCTGTTGTTGAAGGTTAGCTGAGCGGAGGCTGCTCGGAGCGGGGCGCGGGCTGGGAGTGCAGGTGCTTGCTTGTGCGTGGGCCGGGATGCGTTCTTCTATTCTGATTCTAGCTGTGTGGTATTTTGTTTTGTTTGAATGGTGATTCCTGTTTTGTGGCCGCGGGGTGCTGTGGGCCTGCCAAGGTGAAGGGTGTATATGATCGGCTTCACGGGTGGGGATTGGGATCAACACCTTCACTTTGGTGTCTGTGTTGTTTCTCCACCCCCTCTTTCGCCGACTCCTCACCATCCGTTCGTCTCCTGAGACCCCCTGTTGGAGCTGGTCTCCGACATCTGGCGCCCCCCGAACAGGGACGATCGGTAATCCGTAAGTCTGATGCATTCATTTCATTGAGAAGTTTTCGGGTGAGGATAGGATCTTACCTAGGGTACTGCAGACCCCTTAGCAAGGTGCTAAGTGAAGGGTAAGTAATCAGAGAACTTATTTTGAGAAGTCATGGGCCATAAAGAGTCTAAAGAAAGAGGGCTCTTTATTGATATAGCTAAGCATATGCTCCATAAACGGGGCATTTCAGTTTCTTCTAAGCAGTTAAGGCATTTTTTTTAATTTTATTCAAGAATGCTTTCCTTGGTTCCCTGAGGAAGGAACCTTGAATTTAGAAACATGGAAAAAACTAGGTAAAGAGATGAAGGTTTATTATGATCATCATGGGCCAGAAAAGATTCCTGTAGTTGCTTTTGCATTATGGAATGTTTTTAAAGATGCTTTGGATCCGACCCATGAGGCAGTTTGTTTGGCTCGTCAAGTGACTGAGTCTGAACAGACCCCCTTAATTGAGGCTGCTGCTACATCTAGATTTTATAAAACTACATCCCCTCAAAAACAGTCTCAATCTAATGATGAACAAGGGGATGAAGAAGAGACAAACAACTTTCTCCTCAAGATCAGGAGGACTTAGAGGAGGCTGCAGCTTGATACCATAACTCTGATTGGCCACCAAATTTGTTAGTCTCTATGTCTCCTATGCCTCCTACACAGCCCTCTGCTCCTCCTGATTATTCTCAACAAAATAAGACACCTAAAAAACAACCTAAAAATCTTCCCTTTCTGGGAGCCATCACTGAAGCAAAAAATCAGGGTGATTATTCTTTATGCTTTCCTGTTATCCCTCAAGGGGAATTTGATGATTCACCTCAATGGGAACCTCTTCCCTTTAAATTAATAAAAGAATTAAAAACCTCTGTTACTAATTTTGGTCCAACTTCCCCTTATACTTTACAATTGGTAGACTCAGTTGCTGCTGAATGGCTTACGCCTTTTGACTGGCAGCAGACAGCCAAATCCTGTCTGGCTCCTGGACAGTATTTACTCTGGAAATCTGAATTTGAAGATCAAGCAAAACAATTAATAGGAAGAAGTATTATTAAAAGAGGACAAAAGTATACTCTAGGTATGTTACTGGGTAGTGGAGATTATGCTTCTCCTCAGAGCCAACTTTCCCTTAACAAAGAAACCTTAACTGAAATCTCAAAGTGTGCTGTTACTGCATGGCGAAGCTTACCTAGTTCTGAAACAAAACAAAATTTTCTTTCTAACATTAAACAACAGGCTACAGAGTTATATGAAGATTTTGTGGCTCGCCTACAGGAAACTGTTTCTAAGGTTATTACTAATACTGAAGCTGCTGATATAAAGCAGTTGGCCTTTGAAAATGCTAATCCCACTTGTCACGCTTTACTTCGACCCATTAGAAAAACTGGGTCTTTATCTGATTTTATTCGTATGTGAATGGATTCTACTCCAGCCCATATTCAGGGGATTGCTATTGCTGCTGCATTACAAGGCAAGACTTACTCACAGTTTTTAAAGGGTTATGGTACTAAAAATAACAATAAAAATTTTCCTTCAAAAAATAATACTCCTAATATTAAAGGTCAATGTTTTTCTTGTGGACAGACAGGACATTTTAGTCGTGATTGCCCAAATAAACTATCTAATAAAAATCCTTTTATACAAAATAATCCTCCAAAAATTCCCTGCCCCAGGTGTCATAAAGGCTTTCATTGGGCCAAAGATTGTAGGTCAAAATTTGACAAGGATGGAAACCCTATAGTCCCTACTTCTCAGAATCCAATGGAACCAAAAAACGGGGAATGGGGCTCCTCCCGGGCCCCACAAAACAACAGGGGCTTTCCCAGACAAATCCCTTCTTTCGTGGGCTCTCAATTAGCGACTTGGCCCGAGCAACTCCAGGAAGTGCAGGATTAGACTTTCCCTTTTCAGTTCATGCTATACTTACTCCAGATTCTGAAGTTACTTTGATTCCAACTGGGGTCTATGGACCTCTTCCCCAAGGCTATTTTGGTCTAATATTAGGGAGAAGTTCTCTATCTTCCCAAGGCATTTTTATCTTGCCAGGTATTATTGATTCAGATTTCCAGGGAGAAATTAATGTTATGATTCAACCTCCAGTTAAAACTGTTCAAATTAGACCTCAACAAAGAATCGCACAAATTTTAATTATTCCTTATTTAAACAATCCTAATGCTGTACTTAAAAGTAATAGAGGAGATCAAGGTTTTGGTTCTAGTAATGTTGTTGCATGGATACAAAAGATTAAACAATCTAGACCTATGAAATATATTTCTGTGGAAGGCTTACAAATAAAAGGTATTTTGGATACAGGGGCTTATGTTTCTTGTATAGCTGGAAAAGACTGGCCTCCTTCTTGGCCCACTAATAAGTCTCCTTCTACTCTTATAGGATTGGGACTTGCCTCCAATGTTGCCAAGAGTACACAAATATTACATTGGCAATGAGAAGAAAAAACTGGGACTTTTCAGCCTTATGTCATCCCCTCTTTGCCTTTTACTTTATGGGGATGGGACATTTTACAAAAATTTAATGTTGTTCTGACAAATGATATACCTCAGATTTCAAAGCAGCCTTTTTCCTAGGGGCCACTGTCCTTAAAGAGGCTGATCCTATTGTTTGGAATTCAATAACCCTGTTTGGGTGGATCAGTGGCCCTTAACTCAGGAAAAACTGGATGCTGCCTCTCATCTAGTTAAAGAGCAATTAGAATTGGGACATATAGAACCATCTACTAGTCCTTGGAATACTCCTATTTTTGTTATAAAAAAGAAATCTGGCAAATGGAGACTCCTACAGGATTTAAGAGCTATTAACAAAACTATGGAAACTATGGGAGCTCTGCAACCAGGCCTCCCTTCTCCTGTGGCTATACCAAAAGGACAATATCTTGTAGTTATAGATCTACAGGACTGTTTTTTTACCATTCCTCTTGCAAAACAGGATTGTAAACGTTTTGCTTTTAGTTTACCATCTTCTAATTTACAAAGACCTTTTCAAAGATTTCAATGGAAAGTTTTGCCTCAGGGAATGAAAAATAGCCCCACCTTATGTCAAAAATTTGTTGATGCAGCCTTAGTCTCCACGAGAAATAAGTTTCCATCTGGATACATAATTCATTATATGGATGATATTTTATTAGCTCATGCTGATTATTTGATACTCCAGCAAATGCTTAATTTTATGATTACAAGTTTACAAGACTGGGGATTAAAAATTGCTCCTGATAAAATTCAAACTCAGGCTCCTTTTTCTTACCTTGGAAGATTGATTAATTCCAACAATATAACTTCTCAAAAAATACAGATTAGGGTTGATTCTTTGTGTACTTTAAATGATTTTCAAAAACTTCTTGGGGATATTAATTGGATTAGGCCTTACTTAAAATTAACCACTGCTGACCTTAAACCTTTATTTGAAATTTTACAGGGAGATTCAAATCCAAATTCACCTAGACAATTATCTCCTGAGGGAAAGAAGGCTTTATTTAATGTGGAGAAGGCTATTTCAGATCATTATTCACAACAAATAGAGTATAATAAGCCCTGGATGTTAATAATCTTACAGACTTCACACACTCCTACTGGATGCCTATGGCAAGATGATCCTTTAGAATGGATTCATTTGCCTTCTACTCCAAAAAAGATTAATGTTTCATATCCCACCCAGGTGTCATCATTAATTTGTAAAGGTAGACTTCGAAGTAGAGAGCTCTTTGGACGAGATCCATCCTCCATTATTATTCCATATAAAAAGGAACAATTAGATTTCTTATTAAATGTTAATGATGAATGGCCTATAGCATTACAGGGATTCTATGGAGAAATATTGTTTCATTTGCCTAACCACCCATTACTACATTTTATGACTAAGGTAAATACTATTTTTACTAAAAACTTTTCTCATGTGCCCCTCGATCAGGCTTCTCTAATTTTTACAGATGGATCCTCTAATGGAATAGCTGTTACTATTATAGATGACCAAGAGCCAATAGTCCAACAAACAACTGAAACCTCTGCTCAAAGGACGGAATTAATTGCTATTATAACTGCTTTTGAAAAGGTTACACAGCCTTTTAATCTTTATACTGATTCCCAATATATAGTTAATCTCTTTCCAGCAATAGAAACATCTTCTTTGTCCTCTCATTCATCAATTGTTAATATATTACAAAAGTTACAAAAATTAATATTACAGAGATCCTATAAATTTTTATTGGACATATTAGAGGACATTCTAACTTACCTGGACCTTTAGTGGCAGGAAATGCTAAAGCTGACTTATTAACTAGGACTGTTTATAACGTTATTGAACAAGCTACTAAAGATCATCAATTACATCATCAAAATTCTGCTGCTCTTAGAGCACAGTTTCATATAACTAAAGAACAAGCTAGACAAATTGTTAAACAATGTCAAATCTGTCCTACTCACTTTCCTTCTCCACAGATGGGTGTCAACCCTAGGGGTTTATTACCCAACAAATTGTGGCAGATGGATGTTACTCATATTCAAGAGTTTGGAAAGTTATCTTTTGTTCATGTTTGTGTGGATACTTTCTCACATGTTATTTTTGCTACAGCCCGTACTGGAGAAGCTTATAAGGATATTGCCCAACATCTTTTTGCCTCCTTTGCATATATGGGATTACCTCTTCATATTAAGACAGACAATGCTCCTGCTTATATTTCAAAATCCTTTAAACACCTGTGTCAGACACTTAACATAGTTCATTCCACAGGCATCCCCTATAACCCACAAGGACAAGCCATAGTGGAAAGAGCTCATCAGACCTTAAAATCTCAAATTAATAAATTAAAAGAGGGGGAACTACATTATAGCTCTCCTCATCAAATTCTTAAACATGCTCTATTTGTCATTAATCATTTAAATGTAAATGATTCTAAATTAATTCCAATGCAACGTCATTGGTCTGAGCAAACAGTAACTCAAAAACCTTTAGTTAAATGGAAAGATCTTCTTACTGGACAGTGGAAAGGACCTGATATTCTCTTAACATCGGGTCGAGGATATGCTTGTGTGTTTCCACAGAATGCTACTTCACCTTTGTGGATTACAGATCGACTCATCAGACATTATGACTCACCCATATCGCAGGCGGAGGTTCCTCCCCAAGCCATACCCAAGGATGCCATTGACCCAGGATGAAGAACTTGCCGAGGACATGACTAATCTTCACCTTCATTCCCCTCGACAGGCACGAACAACATTGACATCAAAATTACCTTCCTGGGGTCAAATAAAACATCTGACCAGTCAGGCACAAAACTTGGTTGTTAGCCAAGGTGCCTCTGCCTCTCCTGAAAAAGTGTTTCTTGCTATGCTAGCGCTCTTATCCCGTCAGGTATCACTGATTTCTGCTAATCAATCTTATTGGGCTTATTTTCCTGATCCTCCTCTTTTAAGAGTTACTGATTGGGGAAAACTTAATATTAAGGTGTTTACTGATAATCCTGATTTGTTAGGAGGGATTTCTGATTCCCTTATTCCTCATAAGATGTCCTATAATATTAATTTCAAGGGTTTAATAGAAGAGACTCCTATTTGCTTTGCTACTGATAATAAATTCATCCCTCAAGGATGTATGCCTATTAATTATAGACAATATGTTACTGATTGCCCTCCTGGCTTCCCAAACATGGATAATAAAAAGAGGAGCCTTTGGCTCCTCGAAATGGTTTCTTTAGGATATTATATAGTTAATGAAACCTATGTTAATAAGACATTACCTGAAGCCACTGATCCATGTGAATTAAAGAATAACAAAAAAGATTTTTATTGGAATAATATGATTAATCCTTGGGAAGAATTTCCTCATTGGTTTCAATGTGGATTTATGCAAAGGGCACAAGTCTTTCAGCCTAAGTCTTCAGATGTTAAGATCTATGATTGGTCTGCTTCTGCCACTCATTTTGATTATAAAAATTATTTTAAGACTAAGTTTCAAAAATTTAATCATACTGAAGGAATGTATACAAGTTTTCCTATTCATAGATGGTTCTCACCTGGTTGGATCACTCCCATATTTCAGAGTGAGCTCCCTAATGGAAAGGTTTCATACTTCCCAGATCTCTTTAGATTAATTGCAGCTACTAATATGGTTCTTTTAACCAGACCTGGTAAAACTCCAGAACCTTTCAATATTCGTGCTTGCATTAATGCTCCTCATGCTATTTTAGTAGGTAATAATAATACCTTGACAATTAATCGTAACAATAGTGTTTATTCTATTACCTGTGATCAATGTATGTTAACTAATTGTATACATGCTAATCTTCCAAAAAACTATACTACTTTTATAATTATACATCAGCCTTCCTATGTAATGATTCCTGTCCTTCTTAATGATGATTGGTATGATGATGAAGGGTCACAAATTCTTAAAAAATTTAATGAATTAATTAGACCTAAGCGATTTGTTGCAACATTAATTTTAGGAATTACAGCATTAATAGGAATTATTACTTCTTTAGCTTTATCTACTACAGCTTTAGTTAAAGAAATTCATACTGCTCATCATGTTAATGATTTATCTCATAATGTTTCATTAGCATTGGCTATTCAAGAAAAAATAGATAAAAAATTGGAGGCCCGAATTAATGCCTTATAGGAAGCTTTATTATATGTAGGAAACCAGATTCAAAATATAAAAACTCAAAAAACAACCAAATGTCATGCTAATTTCAAATGGATCTGCGTTACTCCCTTAAAATATAATCAAACTAAATATGGATGAAATCAAGTACAAACTCATTTATTAGGGATTTGGAATAAAACTGAAATAGGTCCCAATATACAAGATCTACAACAACAAGTAAAATATATAAGTAAGGCTTATTTATCTACTGACTCTACAGCTGACCTTGCTGCAGACTTATACAAAAATGTACAAAAAACTATTTCCAATAGTACTTGGTGGTCATATATGATTAATATTGGTTTTGGCTTTTTATTCATTGTTCTTGTTTGTCTCATTCTTCCAGTCCTCTTCAGACTTGTCTGGAAATCAATCAGAAGCATCTCCGTCCAAATCGAACATCTCAAATTAAAAAATAAAAAAGGGGGAAATCCTGCGCCCCTCCCCTGACTCAGGCAATGGCAAGGCCCTACTGAGGTGGATGGCGCAAGGCGTCCATCCTCTGGAGGAGCACAGTATGTTTCTGGGAATGGGCTGATTTGTTTTTGTATTCCTTTAATAAGTATAGTTTTGATTTCTCATATGACCATTAATTATAAAGGAAAAATCATGACTTTCCCAATTAATGCAACTACTTCTAAAGCATAGATCTATTTGCCCTAAATGCAATGATTCAGCTGTGGAGTGTAAATTGTTAATGTCTAAAGAAAAACTCCCTGTATTCCTGTCAAGGAAGTTTTTGAGAAATTAAATTAAAATCTAGAGAAGAAAAATTAATGTTAAGAAGATAGATTAGTGCTTAGTACTGGGCAACTTGTTCTTGTTCCTGTGCACAATGGTTTGTGCTCTTACTCCTGTTTGATTAAAAGTAATAACAAGTCAACCCCTTGCCGTAACCATGGCACCGGTTCCAGTCAGTAAGTCAAGAAAGAATAGTCAAGGTATAGGCCAATAGTTTGGGACATTTGTAGCTGTTGTTGAAGGTTAGCTGAGCGGAGGCTGCTCGGAGCGGGGCGCGGGCTGGGAGTGCAGGTGCTTGCTTGTGCGTGGGCCGGGATGCGTTCTTCTATTCTGATTCTAGCTGTGTGGTATTTTGTTTTGTTTGAATGGTGATTCCTGTTTTGTGGCCGCGGGGTGCTGTGGGCCTGCCAAGGTGAAGGGTGTATATGATCGGCTTCACGGGTGAGGATTGGGATCAACACCTTCACTTTGGTGTCTGTGTTGTTTCTCCACCCCCTCTTTCGCTGACTCCTCACCATCCATTCGTCTCCTGAGACCCTCTGTTGGAGCTGGTCTCCGACATCTGCTCTCTGTAACAGTCCTTCTGCAACCCAGGCTCTAACATCTGCTCTCTGAAACGGTCCTTCTGAACCCCAGTCTCTAAACTCTGTTCTCTAACAGTCCTTCTGCACATCAGACCCCAACCTCAGCTCTCTGTATCAGTCCTTCTAAGCCTCAGTCTGAAACCTCTGATCTCTGCAACCATCCTTCTGTACCCCATTCTCCAAACTGTGCTATCTGTAACAATCTTTCTGCACAGAAGTTTCCAACCTCTTCTCTCTTACAGGTCTTCTGCACCCCAGTCTCCAAACTCTGCACTCTGTAACAGTCCTTCTGCAACCCAGTATCCAATCTCTGCTTACTGTATCAGTCCATCTGCACCACAATTTCCAACCTCTGCTCTCTGTAATAGTCTTTCTGCATCTCAGTCTAAAAACTCTGCTCTCTGTAACAGTCCTTCTGCACCCCAGTCTCCAACATCTGCTGTCTGTAACAGTCCTTCTGCACCAAATCTATAACGTCTGCCTCTGTAACCTAGTCTCCAAACTCTGCTCTCTGAAACAGTCCTTCTGCACCCCAATCTCCAACCTGTGCTCTCCGCAACAGTCCTTCTACACCCCAGTGTCCAGTCTCTGCTCTCTGCAACAGTCCTTCTACAACCCAGTCTCCAACCTCTGCTCTCTGCAACAGTCCTACCGCGCCTCAATCGCCAACCTCTGCTCTCTGCAACAGTGCTTCTGCACCTCAGTGTCCGAACTCTGCTCTCTGTATAATCCTTTTGAAACCCAGTCTCCAACCTCTGCTATTTGCAATGGTCCTTTTGCACCCCAGTCTCCAAATTCTTTTCTCTACAACAATTTTTCTGCACCCCAGTCTCAAACTTCTGCTCTCTGTAACAGTCCTTCTGTACCACAGTCTCCCATCTCTGTTCTCTGTAAGGGTCCTTCTGCACCCCAGTCTTCAACCGTGGTTTCAGTATCAGTACATCAGGACCATATTCTCCAAACTCTCCTCTCTGTTACAGTCGTTCCCCACCTCAGTCTCCAACCTCTGCTCTCTGAAAAAGTCCTTCTTCACCCCAGTCATCAAGCTCTGCTTTCTGTATCAGTCCTTCTGCACCCCAGTCTCCAAATTCTGCTCTCTGTAACACTCCTTATGCACCTCAGTCTCCAACCTCTATTCTCTGCTGCAGTCTTTCTCCACCTTAGTCTAAAACCTCTGCTCTCTGTAACCGGGCTTCTGCACCCCAGTCTCAAACCTCTGTACTCTGCAACAGTCCTTCTGCTCCCCACTCTCTAAACTCTGCTCTTTATTACAGTCCTTCTGCACCCCAGTCTTCAACCTCTGCTCTCTTCAACAGTCTTACTGCACCTCAGTCTCCAAACATCGCTCTCTGTAAGATGCTTCTGCACCCCTATCTCCCAACTCTGCCGTCTGTATCAGTCCTTCTGGATCCCAGTCTCCAATATCTGCTCTCTGCAACAGTCTTTCTGCACCTCAGTCTCCAAACTCTGCTTTCTGTATGATGCTCCTGCACCCCAGTCTACAACCTCTGCTCTCTGGAACAGTCCTTCTACACTCTACTCTCCATAATCTTCTCTGCAACAGTCCTTCTGCACTCCAGTCTTTAATCTTTGCTCTCTGTAACAGTTCTTCTGCACCTCAGTCTCCAATCTCTGCTCTCTGTAAAAGGCCTTCTGCACCCCACTTTCCAACCTCTGCTCTCTGCAACGATCCCTCTGCACCCCAGTCTCCAATCTCTGCTCGCTGCAACAGTCCTTGTGCACACCAATCTCCAACATCTGATCTCTGCAACAGTTTTTCTGTACCTCAGTCTGAAAACTCTGCTCTCTGCAATTATCTTTCTGCACCCGAGTCTCCAACCTCTGCTCTCTGTAACAGTTTTTCTGTACCTTTTGCTCTGTATCAGTCCTGGACCCCTGTCTCCCACATCTACTCTCTGTAACTGTCCTTCTTCACCTCAGTCTTCAACCTCTGCTCTGTGTAAGAGTCCTTCTGCATCTCAGTTTGGAAACTCTGTTGACTGCAACGACCCTTCTGTACCCCAGTCTCCAACCTCTGTTCTCTGCAACGATCCTTCTGAAACTCATTCTCCAACATCTACTCTCTGCAACGACCCTTCTTCACCTCAGTCTCCAACCTCTGGTCTCAAAAGATCTTTCTGCACCACCGTTTCCAAAATCTGCTCTCTGTAATATTTCTTCTCCAAGCCAGTCTCCAACCTCTGCTTTCTGCAACGGTCCTGCTTCACCCCAGTGTCCAACCTCTGTACTCGACAACAGTCGTTCTGCTCCCCAGTCTCCAAACTCTGCTCTCTGTAATAGTCCTTCTGTACCACAGTCTCCAAACTCTGCTCTCTGTAAAGATCTTTTTGCACGCCAGTCTCCAACATCTGCTTTCATTATCCGTCCATCTGAACCTCAGCCTCCAACCTCTGCTCTCTGCAAAAGTCTTTCTGTACCCCATTCTCCAACTTCTGCTCTCTGCAACAGTTTTTCTGAACAACAGTCTCCAACATCTGCTCTCTGAAAAAGTCCTTGTGTACCCTAATCTCCAATCTCAGCTCTCTGCAACAGTCCTTCTGTACTGCAGTCTCCAACATCTGCTCTCTGCAACAGTCTTTCTGCACCTCAGTCTCAAACCTCTGCTCTCTGTAAGATCCTTTTAAACGCAGTCTAAAAAACTCTGCTCTCTGTAAAAGTTCTTCTGCACACCAGTCACCAAAATCTTCTCTCTGCAACAATTCTTCTCCATCCCAGTCTCCAACCGCTGCTCACTGCACCCCAGTCTCCAAACTCTGCTATTTGCAACAGTCTTTCTGCACCCTAGTTAGCAACATCTGATCTCTGCAACAATCATTCGGCACCCCAGACTCCAACCACTGCTCTCTGTAAAAGACATTCTGTACTGCAGTCCAACCTCTGCTCTCTGTAACCTTCTTTCTTCACCACAAACTCCAACCTCTGCTTTCTCTATCAGTCCTTCTGCACCCCAGTCTCCAAACTCTGCTCTCTGTAAGAGTCCTACTGCACATCAGTCTCCAACCTCTTATCTGTAAGATTCTACTGCACCCCAGTATCCAAACTCTGCTCTCTGTATGATGCCTTTTCTACCCCAGTCTCCAACCTATGCTTTCTGCAATGGTCGAACTGCACCCCAGTCTCAAACCTCTGTCCTCTGCAACAGTTTTTCTTCTCCCCAGTCTCCAAACTCTGCTCTCTGTAACAATCCTTCTGTACTGCAGTCTCAAAACTCTGCTCTCTGTAAGATTCTTCTGAAAACCAGTCTCCAAACTCTGCTTTCTGTAACAGTACTTCTGAAACCAGACTCCAAACTTTGCTCTCTGTAACAGTCCTTCGGCACCCCCAGTCTGCACCCTCTGCTCTCTGTAAAGATCCTTCTGCACCCAAGTCTCAAATGTCTGCTCTCTGCAACAATCCTTCTTCACCCCAGTCTCCAAACTTTTTTCACTGGAAGATTCTTCTGCACCCCAGTTTCCAAACTCTTCTCTCGGTAACATTCCTTCTGCACCACAGTCTCTAACGTCTACTCTCTGCAATGGTCCCTATACACCCCAGTCTTCAACCTTGTTCTCTACAACTGTTCTTCTGTACCGTAGTCTTCAACGACTGTTCTCTGTAAGGTTCCTTCTGTACCACATTCTCAAAACTTTGCTCTCTGTAACAGTCTTTCTGCACCTCACTCTGAAACCTCTGCTCTCTGCAACAGTCCTTCTGCACCCCAGTCTTCAAAATCTGTTTTCTGCAACAGTCATTTTCCACCCCAGTCTCCAACTTCTGCTTTCTGTTACCGTCCTTCTGTACTTCAGTCTCCAACCTCTGCTCTCTGTAACGGTTTTTCTGCACCCTAGTCTCCAAACTCTGCTTTCTGTATCAGTCCTTCTGCACCCCGGTCTCTACACTCTGCTCTCTGCAACAGTTCTACTGCGCCCCAATCTCCAACCTTTGCTCTCTGCATCAGTCCTTCTGCACCTCAGTGTCCAAACTCTGCTCCCTGTATGATCGTTCTGAAACCCAGTCTCCAACCTCTGCTATCTGCAATGGTCCTTCTGCACCCCACTCTCCAAAATCTGTTCTTCACAACAGTTATTCTGCACCCCAATCTCCAACCATTACCCCCTGTAACAGTTCTTCTGTACCACAGTATCCCACCTCTGTTCTCTGTAAGGGTCCTTCTGCACCTCAGACTGCAATATCTGTTCTCTGCAACAGTCCTCCTGCACCCCAGTGTTCAACCTCTGCTCGCTGCAACAGTCCTTCTGCAGCCCAGTCAACAAATGGGCCAAGGACTTGAACAGACATTTCTCAGAGGAGGACATACAATCAATCAACAAGTACATGAAAAAATGCTCACCATCTCTAGCAGTCAGAGAAATGCAAATCAAAACCACCCTAAGATACCATCTCACTCCAGTAAGATTTGCAGCCATTACGAAGTAAAACAACAATAAGTGCTGGCGAGGATGTGGGGAAAAATGTACACATGTACATTGTTGGTGGGACTGCAAATTGGTGGAGCCAATTTGGAAAGCAGTATGGAGATTTCTTGGAAAGCTGGGAATGGAACCATCATTTGACCCAGCTATCCCCCTTCTCAGTCTATTCCCTAAAGACCTAAAAAGAGCATGCTACAGGGACACTGCTACATCGATGTTCATAGCAGCACAATTCACAATAGCAAGACTGTGGAACCAAAATAGATGCCTTTCAATAGACGAATGGATAAAAAAATGTGGCATTTATACACAATGGAATATTACTCTGCATTAAGAAATGACAAAATCATAGAATTTGGAGGGAAATGGATGGCATTAGAGCAGATTATGCTAAGTGAATCTAGCCAAGCCCTAAAAAACAAATGCCAAATGTCTTCTTTGATATAAGGAGAGTAATTAATAACAGACTAGGGAAGAAGAGCACGAGAAGAAGACCATCATTAAACAGGGTTGAGAGGTAGGAGGGAAAGGGAGAGAGAAGGGAAATTGCATGGAAATGGAACTAGACCCTCAGGGTTATACAAAATTACATACAAGAGGAAGTGAGGGGAAAGGGAAAAATAATACAAGGGGGAGGAATGAATTACAGTAGTGGGGGTAGAGAGAGAAGAGGGTAGGGGAGGGGAAAGAAGGGGGGATAGTAGAGGATAGGAAAGGCAGCAGAATACAACAGACACTAGGAGGGCAATATGTAAAGCAATGGAAGTGTAACTGATGTGATTCTGCAAGCTGTATAAGGGGTAAAATGGGAGTGCATAACCCACTTGAATCAAAATGTGAAATATGATATATCAAGAACTATGTAATGGAGGGGTAAGACAAGATAATACAAATGGAAAAAATGATTTACAATAGAAGGGGTAGAGAAAGAAAAGGGGAGGGGAGGGGAGGGGAGGGGGGATAGTAGAGAATAGGACTGACAGCAGAATACATCAGACACTAGAAAGAAAATATGTCAATCAATGGAAGGGTAACTGATGTGATACAGCAATCTGTATACGGGGTAAAGTTGGGAGTTCATAACCCGCTTGAATCAAACTGTGAAATATGATGTATTCAGAACTGTGTAAGGTTTGGAACGACCAACAATAAAAAAATAAAAAATAAAAAAATAAAACCTCTGCTCTCTGCAACAATCCTTCTGAACCCCAGTCTCTAACCTCTGATCTCTGTAGCAATCCTTATGCACCTCAGTCTCCAACCTCTGCTCTCTGCAACGGTCCTACTGCACCTCAGTCTCCAACCTCTACTCTCTGAAACAGTGCTTCTGCGCCTCAGTCTCCATCCTCTGCTCTCTTTAAGATCTTTCTGCAACCCAGTCTCCAATCTCTGCTCTCTGTATCAGTCCTTCATCACCCCAGTCTCCAAATTCTGCTCTCTGTAACAGGCCTTCTGCAGCCCAGTCTCCAACCTCTGCTATCTGTAAAAGTCCGTCTGCACCCCACTCTCCAACCTCTGTAACAATCTTTGTGCAACCCAGTCTACAACATCTGCTCTCTGCAACAGTTCTTCTATACCTCAGTCTGAAAACTCTGCTCTCTGCAATAATCCTTCTGCACCCCAATATCCTAATTCTGCTCTCTGTAACAGTCCTTCTGCACCTCAGTCTCCTAGCTCTGCTTTCAGCATCAGTCCTTCTGCACCCCAGTCTCCAACCTCTTCTCTCTGCAATATTACTTCTGCTCCCCAGTATCAAACCTGTGCTCTCTGTAAAAGTCCGTCTGCACCCCAGTCTCCAACCTCTTCTTTTTGTAACGATCCTTCTGCACCTAAGTCTCGAAACTCCACTCTATGTAACAATCCTTCTGCACCTCACTCTCCAATCTCTTTTCTCTGTGAGATCTTTCTGAAACTCAGTCTCTAAATTCTGCCCTCTGAAACAGTCCCTCTGCACCCCAGTCTTTAATCTGCTCTCTGCAAGAGTCCTTCTGTACCTCAGTGTCCAAACTCTGCTTTCTGCAACAGTCCTTCTGCAACCAAGTCTCCAACTTCTGGTCTCCGCAACATTCCTTCTGCACCCCATTCTCCACCCTGTGCTTTCTGTAAAAGTCTTCTGGACCCCAGTCTCCAAACTCTGCTCTCTGTAACGATCCTTCTACACCCCAGTCTTGAACCTCTGCCCTCTGCAACGATCCTTCTGCACCTCAGTCTCCAACTGCTGCTCTCTGCAACAATCCTTCTGCACCACAGTCTGAAACCTCTGCTGGCTGCAACAGTCCTTGTAAACCCCAGTCTCCAACATCTGCTTCCTGACACAGTTGTTGTGTACCTCAGTCTGAAAACTCTTCTGTCTGCCATAATCCATCTGCACCCCAGTGTGCAACCTCTACTCTCTGTAACAGTCCTTCTGTACCTCAGTCTCAAATCTCTGCTCTATGCAACAGTCCTTCTGCACACAAGTCTCCAACATCTACTCTCTTAAACAGTCCTTCAGCAACTCAGTCTCCAACCTCTGCTCTCTGCAACAGTCATTCTACACCCTAGTCTAAATACTCTACACGTCCCAACAATCCTTCTGCACCCCAGTCTCCAACTTCTGTTCTCTACATCAGTTCTTCTGCACCCCAGTCTCCAACCTCTGCTCTCTGTAACAGTCCTCTGTACCGCCTTCTCCAACCTCTGTTCTCTGTAAGGGTCTTAATGCATCCAAGTATCCAACCTCTGCTTTCTGTATAAGTCGTTTTGCACCACTGTCACCTAACTCTTCCCTATCTAACAGTCCTTCTGCAACTCAGTCTGCAACCTCTGCTCTCTGCAACAGTCTTTCTGCAACCAAGTCTCCATCCTCTGCTCTCTGCAACAGTCCTTTTGCACCCCAGTCTCCAAAATTTGCTCTCTGCAGCAGTCCTTCTCCACCCCAGTCTCCAATCTCTACTCTCTATAACAGTCCTTCTGTACTGCATTCTCCAACCTCTGCTCTCTGTAAGGGTACTTCTACACCCGAGTCTGCAATCTCTGCTTTCTGTATCAGTCCATCTGCACCCCAGTCTCCAACCTGTGCTCTGTGTAACTGTCCCTCTGCACCTTACTCTCAAACCTCTTCTCTCTGTTACAATCCTTATAGGCCCCAGTCTCCAAACTCTGCTCTCTGTAACAATCCTCTGCACCTCAGTCTCCAACCTCTGGTCTCTGCAATGGTCCTTCTGCAACTGAGTCTCCAACCTCTACTCTCTGTAACTGTGCTTGTACACCTCAGTCTCCAACCTCTGCTCTATGTAAGATCCTTCTGCAACCCAGTCTCCAAAGTCTGCTCTCTGTGACAGTTCTTCTGCACCTCACTCTCCAAACTCTTCTCTCTTTGAAAGACCTTCTGCAACCCAGTCTCCAACCTTTGCTCTTTGTATCAGTCCTTCCGCACCCCAGTCTCCATCCTCTGCTCTCTGCAACAATCCCTCTGCACACCAGTCTCCAAACTCTGCTCACTGCAACAGTCTTTGTACACCCCATTCTCCAACATCTGCTGTCTGCAACAGTTCTTCTGTACCTCATCTGAAAACTCTGCTCTCTGCAATAATCCTTCTGCACCCGAGTCTCCAACCTCTGCTCTCTTTAACAGTGCTTCTGTACTTCAGTCTTCAACTTCTGCTCTGTATCAGTCCTGCACCCCTGTCTCCCATGTCTGCTCTCTGTATCAGTCCTGCACCCCTGTCTCCCATATCTGCTCTCTGTAACAGTCCTTCTTCACCTCAGTCTTCAACCTCTTCTCTGTGTAAGAATCCTTCTGTACCCCAGTGTCCAAACTCTGCTCTCTGCAACGATCCTTCTGCATCCGAGTCTCCAACATCTCCTCTCTGTAACAGTCCTTCTGAGCAAGTCTCCAATATCTGATCTCTGCAACAGTGCTTCTGCACCTGAGTCTGGAAACTCTGCTGTCTCCAACGATCTTTCTGCACCCCAGTCTCAAAACTCTGCTCTCTGTAACAGGCCTTCGGCACCCCAGTTTCCAAACTCTGCTCTCTTTATCAGTTCTTCTGCACCCCAGTCGCAAACCTCTGCTCTTTGTTACAGTCCTTCTGCATCACAATCTCCTACATCTGCACTCTGCAACAGTCCTTCAGCACCCCAGATTCTAACTTCTGTTTTCTGCAACAGTCCTTCTACACCCCAGTCTCCAACCTCTGGTATCTGCAACAGTCCTTCTGCACCCCAGTCTCCAAACTCTGCTCTCTGTAACAATCTTTCTGTGCCTCAGTCTCCAACCTCTACTCTCTGTTACAGTCCCTCTGCACCTCACTCTCCAACATCTGCTCTCTGTAAGTATTTTCTGCAACCCAGTCTCCAAACTCTGCCCTCTGTAACAGTCCTTCTGCACGCCTTCTCCAACTCTCCTCTCCATAACAGGCCTTCTGCACCTCAGTCTCCAAAGTCTGTTCTCTATAACAATTCTTCTGCACCCCAGTCTCCAACCTCTTCTCTCTGTAACAGTCCTTCTGCACCTTGGTGTACAATCTCTGCTCTCTGTAACATCCTTCTGCAACCTTTCTAAAAAACTCTGCTCTCTGAAACAGTCCTTCTGCACCTCAGTCTCCAAACTCTGTTCTTTGCAACACTCCTTCTGCACCCCAGTCGCCAAACTCTACTCTCTGTGACAGTCCTTCTGTACCGCAGTCTCCAAACACATCTCTCTGTAACGGTCCTTCTGCAACCCAGTCTCCAACCTCTGCTTACTGTATAAGTCCTTCTGCACGCCAGTCTACAACCTCTGCTCTCTGTAACAGTCTTTCTGCACCTAATATCAAAACTCTGCTATCTGCAACAGTTCTTATGCACCCCAGTCTACAACCTCTGGTGTCTGCAAAATTCTTTCTGCACCCCAGTCTGCAACGTGTGCTCTGTGTAACAGTGCTTCTGCATCCCAACTCCAACTCTGCTCTCTGCAATGATCCTTCTGTACCTCAGTATTAAACCAATGCTCCCTGCAACAGTCCTTCTGCACCCCAGTCTCCAAACTCTGTTCTCTGTAACAGTCTTTCTCCACCTCAGTCGTCAACCTCTGCTCTCTGAAGGAGTCCTTCTGCACCCCAGTCTCCAACATCTGCTCTCTAAACAGTCCTTCTGCACCCCAGTCTCCAACATCTGCTCTCTGCAACAGTCCTTCTGCACCTCAGTGTCCAAACTCTGCTCTCTGCAACGATCTTTCTGAACCCCAGTCTCCAACGTCTGCTCTCTGAAAGATCCTTCTGACCCCAGTTTCCAAACTCTGCTCTCTGTAATATTCTTTCTCCACGCCAGTCTCTAAACTCAGCTTTCTGCAACGGTCCTACTGCACCCCAGTCACCAACCTCTGTACTCTGTAACACTCCTTCTGCTCCCCAGTCTCCAAACTCTGCTCTCTGTAAAGGTCCTTTTGCAAGCCAGTCTCCAACCTCTGCTTTCTTTGTCCGTCCTTCTGTACCTCAGTCTCCAACCTCTGCTCTCTGCAAAAGTTCTTCTGCATCGCATTCTCCATCTTCTGCAACTGTCCTTCTGAACAACAGTTTCCAACATCTGCTCTCTGAAAAAGTTTTTGGGAACCCTATTCCCCAACCACTTCTCTCTGCAACAGTACTTCTGTACTGCAGTCTCCAACTTCTGCTCTCTGCAACGAAACTTCTACACCCCAGTCTCCAACATCTGCTCTCTGCAAAGTCCTTCTGCAACTCAATCTGGAAATTTTGCTCTCTGCAACAATTCTTCTGCACCCCAGATTCAACATCTGCTCTCTGTAACAGTCCTTCTGCAACTCAGTTTCCAAACTCTGCTCAATGTAAGATCGTTTTGCAACACAAGTCTCCAAAATTTGCTCCCCTTAACAGTCTTTCTGCACCTCAGTCTCCAACCTCTGCTCTCTGTAACAGTCGATCTACACCTCAGTCTGAAACCTCTTCTCTCTGCAGGATCCATCTGAATCCCAGTATCCAGACACTGCTCTCTGTAACAGTCCTCCTGCACCTAAATCTCCAAACTCTGCTGTTTGTAAGATCCTTCTGCCACTCAGTCTCTAACTCTGCTCTCTAAAACAGTCCTTCTGCACCAGAGTCTTCAACCTCTGCTCTCGGTAACATGCCTTCTGCACCCTAGTCTCCAACCTCTTCTCTCTGCAACGATCATTCTACATCTCAGTCTCCAACATCTGCTCTCTGTAAGATCTTTCTGCAACCCAGTCTCCCAACTCTGCCCTCTCTAACAGTCCTTCTGTACCGCAGTCTCCAACCTCTGCTCTTTGTAACGATCCTTCTACACCCCAGTCTCCATCTCTGCTTTCTGTATCAGTCTGTCTGAACCCCAGTCTTCAACCTCTGTTCTCTGTATCTATTCTTCTGCACCTCAGTCTCCAACCTGTGCTCTATGTAAGAGTTCTTCTGCAGCCCAGTCTCCAAACTCTGTTCTGGGTAAGAGACCTATACCGCAGTCTCCAGCCTCTGCTGTCTGTAATGGTCCTTCTGCAGCCCAATTTCGAACCTCTGCTTTCTGAAACAGTCCTTCTGCACTTGAGTCTCCAAATTCTCCACTCTGTAACAGTCCTTCTACACCTCAGTATCCAACCTCTCCTCTCTGTAACAGTCCACCTGCACCTCAGTCTCCAACCTCTGCTCTCTGTAAGATCTTTCAGAAACTCAGTCTGCATACTCTGCTCCCTTATAACAGTCCTTCTGCACCCAAGTTTCCAAACTCTCCTCTCTGTAACAGGCCTTCTGCACGCCAGTCTCAAAACTCTTCTTTCTGTGGCAGGCCTTCTGCACCCCAGTCACCGACCTCTGCTCTCTGCAATGATCCTTCTGCCCCCCAGTCTCTAAATTCTGTTCACTGCAACAGTCCTTCTGCAACTCAGTCGCCAACTTCTGCTCTCTGTATGATCCATTTCCACACCTGTCTCCAAGCTCTGCTTATTTCAACGATCCTTCTGCACCCCAGTGTCCAAACTCTGCTCTATGTAACAGGATTTTGCACCTCAGTTTCCGACCTCTGCTCTCTGCAATAGTCCTTCTGCACCCCAGTCTCCAACTTCTGTTTTCTCTAAGAGTCCTTCTGCACCTCAGTCTCTAAACTCTGCTCTCTGAAACAGTCCTTCTGCACCCCAGTATCCAACCTCTGGTCCCTACAACAGTCTTTCTGCACCCCAGTCTCCAAACTCTGCTCTCTGCAACAGTTCTTCTGCACCCCAGTCTCCAACATCTTCTCTCTGAAACAGTCCTTCTGCACCCCAGTCTGCAAACTCTGCTCTCTGTAACAATCCTTCTGCCCCTCAGTCTCCAAACTCTGCTCTATGTAACAAGACTTCTGCACGTCAGTCTCCAACATCTGCTCTCCGCAAAAGTCTTTCTGCACTCCAGTCCCCAAACTCTGCTCTCTGCAACAGTCCTTCTGTACCCCAGTCTCCAACCTCTGCTCTCTGCAACAGTCCTTCTCCACCCAAGTCTCCAACCTCTGCTCTCTTCAACAGTCCTTCTGCACCAAAGTATCCAACCTCTGCTCTCTGTAAGATTCTTCTGTACTCCAGTATCAAAACTCTGCTCTCTGTAATATTCCTTCTCCACCCCATTCTTTAACATCTGCTTTTTGCAAATGTCCTGAAACACCCCAGTCTCCAACCTCTGTCCTCTACAACAGTCTTTCTTCTCCCCAGTCTCAAACATCTGCTCTCTGTAACAGTCCTTCTGTACCACAGTCTCCAACATCTGCTCTGCATAATGGTCCTTCTGCACACCAGTCTGGAAACTTTGCTTTCTGTATCAGTCCTTCTGAACCCAAGTCTCAAACCGTGGCTCTCTGTATCTATACTTCTGCACCTCAGTCTCCAACCTCTGCTCTCTGTTACAGTTTTCCTATACCGCAGTCTCCAAACTCTGGTCTTTCTTACGGTCCTTTTGCACCCCAATTTCCAACCACTTCTTTCTGTAACAGTCCTTCTGCACCTCAGTCTCCAAACTCTGCTGTCTGTAACAGTCCTTCTACACCTCAGTCTACAACCTCTGCTCTCTGTAACAGTCCATCTGCACCTCAGTCTGACACTTCTGCTCTCTGCACAAAACTTTTGCACCCCAGTCTCCAACCACTACTCTCTGTAACAGTCCAGCTGCACCTCAGTCTCCAACCTCTGCTCTCTGTAAGATCCTTCAGGAACTCAGTCTCCAAACTCTGCTCTCTATAACAGTCCTTCTGGACCCCAGGCTCCAAACTCTCCTCTCTGTAACAGGCCTTCTGCAGGCCAGTCTCAAAACTCTGCTCTCTGTAGCAGGCCTTCTGCAGCCCAATCTCCAACCTCTGCTCTCTCCAACTATCCTTCTGCACCCCAGTCTCCAAACTCTGCTCTCTGCAATGATCCTACTGCACCCCAGTCTCCAAACTCTGATCTTTGCAACAGTGCTTCTGCAACTCAGTCTCAAACCTCTGCTCTCTGTAAGATCCTTCTTCACCCCTGTCTCCAAGCTCTGCTTATTTCAACGATTTTTCTGCACCCCAGTGTCCAACCTCTGCTCTATGTAACAGGATTTTGCACCTCAGTCTTCAAACTCTACTCTCTGCAACAGTCCTTCTGCACCCCAGTCTCCAAATTCTGCTCTCTCTAAGAGTCCTTCTGCACCTCAGTCTCCAACCTCTGCTCTTTGTAACAGTCCTTCTACACCTCAGTCTCCAACCTCTGTTCTCTGTAACAGTCCATCTGCACCTCAGTCTGAAACCTTTGCTCTCTGCACGATCCTTCTGCACCCCAGTCTTCAAACACTGCTCTCTGTAACAGTCCACCTGCACCTAGTCTCCAAACACTGCTCTCTGTAAAATTCTTCAGCAACACAGTCTCCAAACTCTGTTCTCTATAACAGTCCTTCTGCACCCAAGTCTCCAACCTCTCCTCTTTATAACATGCCTTCTGCACTCCAGTCTCCAAACTCTTCTCTCTGTAGCAGGCCTTCTGCACCACAGTCTCCAAAATCTGCACTGTGCAATGATTCTTCTGCACCCCAGTCTACTAACTCTGATCTCTGCAACACTCCTTCTGCACCTCAGTCTCCAAATTCCTCTTTCTTTAAGATCCATCTTCACCCCTGAATCCAACCTCTGCTCTCTGCAACATTCCTTCTGCAACCCAGTCTACAACCACTGCTCTCTAAAACAGTCCTGCTGCAGCCCAGTCTCCAAGCTCTGCTATCTGCAACAGTTTTTCTGCACCCCAGTCTCCAACCTCTGCTCTCTACAACCATCCCTCTTAACCCCAGTCTCCAACCTCTGCTCTATGCAACAGTCCTTCTGCACCCCAGTCTCCAACAACTGCTCTCTGCAACAGTCCTTCTTCACCTCAGTCTGAAAACTCTGCTGTATTCAATGAACTTTCTGCACCCCAGTATCCTACCTCTGCTGCTTGTAACACTCCTTCTGCACTTCATTCTCCCAAATCTACTCTCTGTAAAATACTTCTGCAACTCAGTCTTTAAACTCTGCACTATGCAACCGTCCTTCTGCAAAACAGTCTCCAACCTCTGCTCTTTGTAACATGACTTCTGCAACCCAGTCTCAAAAATCTGCTCTCTGTAACCGGCATTCTGCACCAGAGTCTCCAAAATCTTCTCTCTGCAACGATTCTTTTCCATACAAGTCTCCAACCTCTGCTCTCTGCAACTGTCCTTTTGCACCACAGTCTCCAACCTCTGGCTTTGTAAGATCAATCTGAACCCCACTCTATATCCTCTGATCTCTGTAACAGTCCTTCTGCACACCAGTATCCAAACTCTACTCTCTGTAACAGTCCTTCTGTACCTCAGTCTCCAACCTCTGCTCTCTTAAACAGTCCTTCTGCACCACATTCTCCAAACTCTGCTCTCTGCAACAGTCCTTCTGCACCCCATTCTGCAACATCTGCTCTCCACAACAGTAATTCTACACTCCATTTTCCAAACTCTGCTTCCTGCAATGATCCTTTTTGACCCCAGACTCCAATGTCTGGTCTCTGCAGAGTCCTTCTGCACAAGAGTCTCCAACCTTTTATCTCTGTAACAATCCTTCTGCACCTCAGTCTCCAAATTCTGTTCTCTGCAAGGGTCTTTCTGCAAATCAGTCTCCAACCTCTACTCTCTGTAACAGTCCTTTTGCACCTCAGTCTGCAACCTCTGCTCTCTCTAAGATTCTTCTGCAACCCAGTCTCTAAACTCTGCTCTCTGTAACAGTGCTTCTGCACACCAGTATCCAACCTCTGCTCTCTGCAATGATGCTTCTTCTCCAAAGTCTCCAACCTATGCTGTCTGCAACAATCTTTCTAGACCCCAGACTCCAACCTCTGCTTTCTGGAAGAGTCTTTCTGCACCACACTCTCCAACCTCTCCTCTCTGTAAGATCCTTCTGCACTCCAGTTTCCAAACTCTGCTCTCTGTAACATTCCTTCTCCAAACCAGACTTTAACCTCTGCTTTCTGCAAGTGTCCTGCAGCACCCCAGTTTCCAAACTCTGTCCTCTGCAACAGTCCTTCAGCTCCCCAGTCTCCAACATCTGCTCGCTATAACAGTCCTTTGACAACCCAGTTTCCAAACTTTGCTTTCTGTATCAGTCCTTCTGAACACCAGTCTCAAAACTCTGCTCTCTGTGTCTATCCTTCTGCACCTCAGTCTTTAACCTGTGCTCTCTGTAACATTCCTTCTACACCCCAGTCTCTAACCTGTGCTCTCTGTAACAGTTTTTCTATACCACAGTCACCAAAGTCTGGTATTTTTAACGGTCCTTCTGCACCACAATTTCCAACATCTGCTTTCTGTAACACTTTTTATGCAACTCAGT
The DNA here is from genome assembly GCF_052094955.1 of Ictidomys tridecemlineatus. Classification (NCBI taxonomy): domain Eukaryota; kingdom Metazoa; phylum Chordata; class Mammalia; order Rodentia; family Sciuridae; genus Ictidomys; species Ictidomys tridecemlineatus. The sequence continues at coordinate 80,422 of NW_027526127.1, forward strand.
CTGCAAACTCTGCTCTTTCTAACAGTACTTCTACACCTCAGTCTCAAACCTCTGCTCTCTGTAACAGTCCTTCTGCACCTCAGTCTGACACCTATCCTCTCTGCATGGTCCTTCTGCACCTCCTTCTCCAACCACTGCTATCTGTAACAGTCCACCTGCACCTCAGTCTCCAACCTCTGCTCTCTGTAAGATCTTTAAGCAACCCAGTCTCAAACTCTGCTCTTTATAACTGTCCTTCTACACCCTAGTCTCCAACCTCACCTCTCTGTAACAGTCCATCTGCACCTCAGTCTTCAAATTCTGTTGTCAGGAAGATGCTTCTGCACCCCTCTATCCAACCTCTGCTCTCTGTAACAATCCTTCTGCACCCGAGTCTCCAACCTCTGCGCTCTGTAACAGGACTTCCTCACATCAGTCTCAAACCTCTGCTCTCTGCAACAGTCCTTTTCCACCCCAGTCTCAAACCTCTGCTCTCTACAACAATCCTTATGCACACTAGTTACCAACATCTTCTCTCTGCAACAGTCCTTCTGCACCTCAGTCTTAAAACTCTGGTCTTTGAAACGACGCTTGTGCACCCCTGTCTCCTACCTCTGCTCTTTGTTACAGTCCTTCAACACCTCAGTCTCTCAACTCTGCTTTCTTTAAGATCCTTCTGCAACCCAGTCTTTAAACTCTGCACTTTGTACCTGTCCTTCTGCACAACAGTCTCCAACTTCTGCTCTCTGTAACAGGACTTCTGCACCCCAGTCTCCAAACTCTTCTCTCTGCAACAAATCTTTTTCACCTCAGTCTCCAACATCTGCTCTCTGCCACAGTCCATTTGAACCCCAGTCTCCAAACTCTGCTCTCTGTAAGATCCATCTGAACCCCAGTCTCCAAACTATGCTGTTTTTAACAGTCCTTCTACACCCATGTCTCCAAACTCTGCTCTCTGTAACAGTCCTTCTGCACCGTAGTCTCCAAACTCTGCTCTCTGTAACAGTCCTTCTGCACCCCATTCTCTAAAATCTGCTCTCTGCAACATTCCTTCTGCACCCCAGTCCACAGCATCTGCTCTCTGTGACATTCCTTCTGCACTCCAGTCTCCAAACTCCGCTCTCTGCAATGATCCTTCTGGACCCCAGTCTCCAACGTCTGCTCTCTGCAAAAGTCCTTCTGCACCACAGTCTCCAACCTCTGCTTTGTGTAAGATCCTTCAGACTCCAGTTTCCAAACTCTGCTCTCTATAACATTCCTTCTACACCCCAGTATCCAAAATCTGTTCTCTGTATCTATCCTTCTGCACCTCAGACTCCAACCTATGCTCTATATAAGAGTCCTTCTGCACCCCAGTCTCAAACCTTCGCTCTAGGTAACAGTCCTATACCGCAGTCTCAAAACTCTGCTCTTTGTACCGTCCTTCTGCACCTTAATTTCCAAACTCTGCTTCCTGTAACAGTTTTTCTCCACCTGAGTCTCCAAAATAAGCTCTCTGTAACAGTCTTTTTACACCCCAGTCTCCAACCACTGCTCTCTGTAAAAGTCCACCTTTACCTCAGTCTGAAACCTCTGCTCACCACGATTCTTCTGCACCCCAGTATACAACCACTGCTCTCTGTAACAGTCCACCTGCAGCTCAGTCTCCAACCACTGCTCTCTGTTAGATCCTTCAGCAACCCAGTCTCCAAACACTGCTCTCTATAACAGTCCTGCTCCACCCCAGTTTCCAACCTCTCCTCTCTGTAACAGGCCTTTTTCACGCCAGTCTCCAAACTCTGCTCTATGCAACGATCATTCTGCACGCCTGTCTCCAACCTCTGCTCTCTACAATGATCCAACTAAACCCCAGTCTCCAACCTCTCATCTCTGAAACAGTTTTTCTGCACCTCAGTCTCCAACCTCTGCTCTCTTTAATAGGCCTTCTGCACCCCAGTCTCCAACCTCTTCTCTCTGCAACGATTCTTCTAACCCAAGTCTCAAACATATGCTCTCTGCAACTGTCCTTTTGCATCCCAGTCTGCAAACTCTGCTCTCTGTAACATCCATCTGAACCCCAGTCTCCAACTGCTGCTCTCTGTATCAGTCCTTCTGCACCCCAGTCTACAAACGCTGCTCTCTGTAACAGTCCTTCCGCACATCAGTCTCCAAATTCTGCTCTCTGTAACAATCCTTCTGCACCCCAGTCTCTAAAATCTGCTGACTGCAACAGTCCTTCTCAACCCCAGTCTCCAAAATCTGCTCTCTGCAATGAACCTTCTGGACCCCAGTCTCTAACGTCTGCTCTATGCAACATTCCTTCGTCAATACAGTCTCCAAACTCTGGTCTCTGTAAGGTGCTTCTGCACTCCAGTTTTCAAATTCTACTCTCTGTAAAATTTCTTCTCCACCCTAGTCTCAAACCTCTGTCCTCTGCAACAGCCCTTCTGCTCAACAGTCTCCGAGATCTGCTCTCTGTAACAGACCTTATGTACCGCCGTATCCAACCTCTGCTCTCAGTAACGGTTCTTCTGCAACCCAGTCTCCAAACTCTGCTTTTTGAATCAGTTCTTCTGAACCCGAGTCTCCAACCTCTGCTCTTTGTATTTATCCTTCTGCACCTCAGTCTTCAACCTGTGCTTTCTGTAACAGTCCTTCTGCACGTCAGTCTCTAAACTCTGCTCTCTGTAACAGTCCTTCTACACCTCAGTCTCCAACCTCTTCTCTCTGTAACAGTACTTCTGCACCTCAGTCTGAAACCTTTGCTCTCCACGATTCTTCTGCATCCCAGTCTCCAAACACTGCTCTCTGTAACAGTCCACCTGCACCTCAGTCTCCAACATCTGCTCTCTGTAAGTTCCTTCAGCATACCAGTCTCCAAACTCTGCTCTCTGTAACAGTCCTTCTGCACCCCACTCTACATCCTCTGCTCTCTGCAACGATCCTTCTGCACCCCAGTCTCCAAACTTTGCTCTCTGTAATGATCCTACTGCACCCCAGTCTCCAACCTCTGATCTCTGCAACAGTACTTCTGCAACTCATTCTCCAAATTTTGCTCTCTGTAAGATCTTTCTGCACCCCTGTCTCAAAACTCTGCTCTCTGTAACAGTCCTTCTGCACCCCAGTCTTCAACCTCTGCTCTCCGCAAGAGTCATTCTGCACCCCAGTCTCCAAACTCTGCTCTCTGCAACAGTTATTCTGCACCCTAGTTACCAACGTCTGCTCTCTGCTACAGTACTTATGAACCCCAGTCTTCAACCACTGTTCACTGTAACAGTCCTCCTGTACTGAAGTATCCAACCTCTGACTCTGTAACGGTCTTTCTGCACCCCAGACTCCAATCTCTGATTTCTGTATCAGTCCTTCTGTATCCCAGTTTCAAAACTCTGCTCTCTGTAAGAGTCCTTCTGCACCTCAGTCTCCAACCTATGATCTCTGCAACAGTCCTTCTGCAACTCAGTCTCCAAATTCTGTTCTCTGTAAGTTCCTTAGGCACTCCTGTATTTAACCTCTGCTCTCTGAATCTGTCATTCTGCATGCGAGTCTCCAAACTCTGCTCTCTGTAACAGGATTTCCGCACATCTGTCTCTAAACTCTGCTCTCTGCAAGAGTTTTTCTGCACCCCAGTCTCCAACCTCTGCTTTCTACAACAGTCTTTCTTGACCCTAGTTACCAACATCTGCTCTCTGCAACAGTCCTTCTGCATGCCAGTCTCTAACATCTGCTCTCTTCAACCGTCATTCTGGACCTCAGTCTGAAAACTCTGCTCTCTGCAACGACCCTTCTGCACCCCAGTCTTCTACCTCTGCTCTCTGTAACAGTCCTTCTGCACCTCAGTCTTTCAACTGTACTCTCTGTTTGATCCTTCTGCAACCCAGTCTTTAAACTCTACACTCTGTAACAGTCCTTCTGCACAACAATCTCTAACCTCTGCTCTCTGTAACAGGACTTCTGCAACCAAGTCTCCAACCTCTGCTCTGTGTAACAGGCCTTCTGCACCCCAGTCTCCAAACTGTGCTCTGTGTAACAGTCCTTTTGCACCCCAGTCTCCAAACTCTGCTCTCAGTAAGATCAATCTGAACCCAGTCTCCAAACTCTGCTCTCAGTAAGAGTCCTTCTGCACCCCAGTCTCCAAACTCTGCTCTGTGTAACAGTTCTTCTGCACTTCATTCTCTAACCTATTCTCTGTGCAACAGTCTTTCTGCTCCCCAGTCTCCGAGATCTGCTCTCTGTAACAGTCCTTCTGTACCACAGTGTCCAACCTCTGCTCTCTGCTTCAGTTGTTCTACACCCCTGTCTTCAAAGTTTGCTTTCTGTATCAGCCTGTCTGAACCCCAGTCTCCAAACTCTGTTCTCTGTATCTATCCTTCTGCACCTCAGTCTCCAACTTGTGCTCTCTGTAAGAGTCCTTCTGCATCCCAGTCTCCAACTTCTCTGCTCTCGGTAACAGTCCTAAACCGCAGTCTCAAAACTCTGCTCACTTTCATGGTCCTTCTGCACCCCAATTTCCAACCTCTGCTTCTTTTAACAGTCCTTCTACATCTCAGTATGCAAACTCTGCTCTCTGTAACAGTCCTTCTACACCTCAGTCTCCAACCTCTGCTCTCTGTAACAGTCTTTCTGCACCTCAGACTGAACCCTCTGCTCTCTGCATGATCCTTCTGCACCCCAGTCTACAACAACTGCTCTCTGTAACAGTACACCTTCACATCAGTCTCTAACCTCTGCTCTCTGTAAGATCCTTCAGCAACCCAGTCTTCAAACTCTGCTCTCTATAACAGTCCTTCTGCACCCCAGTCTCCAACCTCTCCTCTCTGTATCAGGCCTTCTGCACACCAGTCTCAAAACTCTGCTCCCTTTAGCAGGCCTTCTGCACAACAGTCTCCAAACTCTGCTCTCTGCAATGATCCTTCTGCATCCCAATCTCCAACTTCTGCTCTCTGCAATGATTCTACTACACCCCAGTCTCCAACCTCTGATCTCTGCAACGGTCCTTCTGCACCTCAGTCTCCAACCTCTACTCTCTGTAACATCCTTCTGCACTTCACTCTCCAAACTCTGCTCTCTGTAGATCTTTCTAAAACCCAGTCTCAAACCTCTGCTCTCTGTATTTATTATTCTGCACCTCAGTCTGCAACCTCTGCTCTCTGTTACAGTTTTTCTCTATCGCAGTCTCCAAACTCTGGTCTCTGTTAAGGTCCTTTTGCACCCCAATTTCCAACCACTTCTTTCTGTAACAGTCCTTCTGTACCTCAGTCTCCAAACTCTGCTCTCTGTAACAGTCCTTCTGCACCTCAGTCTGACACCTCTGCCTTCTGCACGATCCTTCTGCACCCCAGTCTCCAAACACTGCTCTCTGTAAAATTCCACCTGCACCTAGTCTCCAAAATCTGCTCTATGTAAGATTCTTCAGCAACCCAGTCTCCAAACTCTGCTCTCTATAACAGGCCTTCTGCATGCCAGTCTCCAAACTTTTCTCTCTGTAGCAGGCCTTCTGCACGCCAGTCTCCAAAATCTGCACTGTGCAACGATCCTTCTGCACCCCAGTCTCCAACCTCTGCTCTCTGCAATGATCCTACTGCATCCCAGTCTACTACCTCTGATCTCCGCGACAGTCCTTCTGCTTCTCAGTCTCCAAATTTTTCTCTCTGTAAGATCCATCTCCACCTTAGTATCCAACCTCTGCTCTCTGCTACAGTCCTTCTGCATCCAAGGCTCCAACCTCTTCTCTCTGTAACAGGACTTCCGTACCTCAGTCTCCAACTTCTGCTCTCTGCAACAGTCCTTCTGCACCCCAGTCTTTAACCACTGCTCTCTAAAACAGTCCTTCTGGAGCCCAGTCTCCAACTTCTACTCTCTGTAACAGGCGTTCTGCACTTCACTCACCAACCTCTGCTCTCTGTAGTATCCTTCTAAAACTCAGTAACCAAAATCTGCTCTCTGTAACAGTCCTTCTGAACACCAGTCTCCAACCTCTGCTCTCTACAACCATCCCTCTTATCCCCATTCTGCAACCTCTGCTCTCTGCAACAGTCCTTCTGAACCCCAGTCTCCAACAACTGCTCTCTCCAACAGTCCATCTAGACCTCAGTCTGAAAACTCTGCTGTCTTCAACAAACTTTCTGCACCCCAGTCTTCTACCTCTGCTGCCTGTAACAGTCCTTCTGCACCACATTCTCCCAACTCTGCTCTCTGTAAAATACTTCTGCAATCCAGTCTCCAACTTCTGCAGTCTGTAAGATCCTTCTGCACCTCTGTTTCCAAGATCTGCTATTTGCAAAGATCCTTCTGCACCCCATTCTTCAAACTCTGTTTTATGTAACAGGACTTCTGCACCTCAGTCTCCAACCTCTGCTCTCTGCAACAGTCCTTCTGCACCTCAGTCTCTAAATTTTGCTCTCTGCAACAGTCCTTCTGTACTGCATTCTCCAACCTCTACTTTCTGTAACGTTCTTTCTTCACCCGATACTAGAGTCTCTGCTTTCTGTTGCAGGCCTTCTGCACCCCAGTCTCCAACCTCTGCTCTCTGTAACAGTCCTTCTGCACTTCAGTCTCCAACCTCTGCTCTCTGCAGCAGTCCTTCTGCACCCCAGTCTCCAAACTCTGCTCATTGTAACAATCTTTCTGCACCTCAATCTGCAAACTCTGTTCTCTGCAACGGTCCTTCTGCACCTCAGTTTCCAACCTATACTCTCTATAACAGTACTTTTTCACTTCAGTCACCAACCTCTGCTCTCTGTTGGATCCTTTCCAACCCAGTCTCCCAACTCTGCTCTCTGTAACATTCCTTGTGCACACCAGTCTTCAATCTCTTCTCTCTGTAACGATCATTCTTAACCCCAGTCTCCAACCTCTGCTCTCTGCAAAAGTCCTTATACACCCATGTCTCCAAAATCTGGTCTCTGCAACAGTCCTTTTGCACCACAGTCTGAATACTCTGTTGTCTGAAACGAACCTCCTGCACCCCAGTCTCCTACCTCTGCTGTCAAAATCCTTCTGCACTTCAGTCTCCAACCTCTGCTCTCTCTAAGATCCATCTGAACTCCAGTCTCCAAAATCTGCTCTCTGTTACAGTCTTTCTGCACCTCAGTCTCCAACCTTTGCTATCTGCAACAGCCTTCTGCATTTCAGTCTACAAACTCTGCTCTCTGCAACAATCTTTCTGGACCCCAGTCTCCAACGTCTGCTCTCTGCAACTGTCCTTCTATACCCCAGTCTCCATACTCTGCTCGAAAAATGATCCTTCTGGACCCCAGTCTCCAACCTCTGTTCTCTACATCAGTTCTTCTGCACGACAGTCTCCAACCTCTGCTCTCTGTAAGATCTTTCTGTACTCCAGTTTCCAAACTCTGCTCTTTCTAAAAATTCCTTCTCCAACCTAGTCGCCAACCTCGGCTTTCTGCAAGGGTCCTTCGGCACCCCAGTTTCCAAACTCTGTCCTCTGCAACAGTCCTTTGATCCCCAGTCTCCAATATCTGCTCTTTGTAACAGTCCTTCTGTACCGCATTTACCAAACTCTGCTCTTTGTAAAGGTCCTTCTGCACCCCAGTCTCCAACCTCTGCTTTCTGTATCAGTACTTCTGAACCCCAGTCTCCAACCTCTGCTCTCTGTGTCTATCCTTCTTTACCTCAGTCTCCAACCTGTGCTTTCTGTAACAGTCCTTCTGAACCCAAGTCTCCCACCTCTGCTCTCTGTAACAGTCCTTCTATACTGTAGCCTCCAACCTCTGCTCTCTGTAACGGTCCTTCTGCACCCCAATTTACAACCTCTGCTTTCTGTAACAGTCCTTCTGCACCTTAGTCTGAAACCTCTGCTCTCCATGATCCTTCTGCACCCCAGTCTCCAACCACTGCTCTCTGTAACAGTCCACCTGAACCTTAGTCTCCGACCTCTGCTCTCTGTAATATCCTTCAGCAACCCAGTCTTCAAAATCTGCCCTCTTTACCAGTCCTTCTGCACCCCAGTCTCCAACCTCTCCTCTCTGTAACAGGCCTTCTTCATGCAAGTCTCTAACCTCTTCTCTCTGCAGAGATCCTTCTGCACCCCAGTCTTTAACCTCTGCTCTCTGCAATGATCCTACTGCACCCCAGTCTCCAACCTCTGATCTCTACCACAGTCCTTCTGCACCTCAGTCTCCAAATTCTGCTCTCTGTAAGATTCTTCTGCACCACTCTCTCCAACCTCTGCTCTCTGCAACAATTCTTTTGCACACCAGTCTCCAACATCTGCTCTCTGCAAGAGTCCTTCAGCAACTCAGTCTAAAAACTCTTCTCTTTGCAACGATCCTTCTGCACCTTAGTCTACTACCTCTGCTCTCTGTAAGACCCTTCTGCAACCCAGGCTCCAAACTCTGCTCTCTGTAACAGTCCTTCAGCAGAACAGTTTCCAACCTCTACTCTCTGTAACAGGAATTTTACAACCCAGTCTCGAACCTCTGCTCTCTGTAACAGGCCTTCAGAACCCCAGTCTCCAACCTCTTCTCTCTGCAATGATTTTTCTCCACACCAGTCTCAAACCTCTGCTCTCGGCAACATTCCTGCACCCTAGTCATAAAACTCTGCTCTCTGTAAGATCTTTATGCACTCCAGTCTTCAACCTCTTCTCTCTGCAACGATTCTTGTCCATCCCAGTCTCCAACATCTGCTCTCTGCAACAGTCCTTTTTCAACCCAGTATCTAAACTCTGCTCTTTGTAAGATCCAACTGAACCCCAGTCTCCAAACTGTGCTCTCTGTAACACTCCTTCTAGACACCAGTCTCAGAACTCTGATCACTGTAACTGTCCTTCTGCACCTCAGTCTCCAAACTCTCCTCTCTGTAACAGTCCATCTGCACCTCAGTCTCTAAAATCTGCTGTCTGCAACGATCCTTCAGGACCCCGTCTCCAACTTCTGCTCTGTGCAACAGTCCTTCTGCGCCACAGTCTCCAACCTCTGCTCTCTGTAAGATCCTTCTGCACTCCAATTACTAAACTCTGCTCTCTGTAACATTCCTTGTCCACCTCAGTCTCCAACTTCTTTCCGCTGCAACCGTCCTTCTGCTCTCCAGTCTCCGAGATCTGCTCTGTGTAACAGTCCTTCTGTTCCGCAGTCTCCAAACTCGACTCTCTGTAATGGTCCTTCTACACCCCAATTTCCAACCTCTGCTTTCTGTAACAGTCCTTCTGCACCTCAGACACCAAACTCTGTTCTCTGTAACACTACTTCTACACCTCACTCTCCAACCTCTGCTCACTGTAACAGTCCTTCTACAACCCAGTCTCCAACCTCTGCTCTCTGCAACAGTTCTTCTCCACCCCAGTCTACAACATCTGCTCTCTGCAACAGTCCTTTGGCACCCTAGTTACAAACATCAGCTCTCTTTTACAGACTTTCTGCACCCCAGTCTCCAACCTGTGCACTCTGTAACAGTCCTCATGTACTGCAGAATCCAACCTCTGCTCTCGGTAACAGTCTTTCTGCACCCAAGACTTTAATCTCTGCTTTCTGTATCAGTCCTTCTGCACCCCAGTCTCCAACTTCTGCTCTCTATAACAGTCCTTATGCACCCCAGTCTCCAAAATCCGCTATCTGCAACAGTCTTTCTGCACCCCTGTCTCCAACCTCTGCTCTCTGTAACAATCCTTGTGCATCTCAGTCTCAAAACTCTGTATTTCGCAACGTTATTTCTGCACCTCAGTCTCCAATATCTACCCTCTGTATCAATCTTTCTGCACCTGATTCTTCAACCTCTGCTCCCTTTAGGATCCTTCTCCAACACAGTCTCCAAACTCTGCTCTCTGTAACAGTCCTTCTGCACACCAGTCTCCAACATCTGCTCTCTGCAACAGTCCTTCAGCAACTCAGTCTAAATACTCTGCTCTCTGCAACGATCCTTCTGAACCTCAGTCTCCTACCTCTGCTCTCTGTTAGACCCTTCTGCAACCCAGTCTCCAAACTCTGCTCTCTGTAACAGTCCTTCTGCAGAATAGTTTCTAACCTCTGCTCTCTATAACAGGATTTTTGCAACCCATTCTCGAACCTGCTCTCTGTAACAGGCCTTCAGAACCCCAGTCTCTAACCGCTTCTCTCTACAATGATTTTTTTTCCACCCCAGTCTCCAACCTCTTCTCTCGGCAACAGTCTTTCTGACCCTAGTCACGAACCTCTGCTCTCTGTAAGATCCTTATGCACTCCAGTCTCCAACTCCTTCTCTCTGCAACGATTCTTTTCTATCCAAGTCTTCAACATCTGCTCTCTGCAACGTTCCTTTTGCACCCCAGTCTCCAACCTCTGCTCTCTGTAACTTTCTTTCTGCACCTCAGTCTCCAAACTCTTCTCTCTGTAACAGTCCATCTGCACCTCAGTCTCTAAAATCTGCTCTCTGAAACGATCCTTCTGGAACCCAGTCCACAACTTCTGCTCTGTGCAGCAGTCCTTCTGCACCACAGTCTCCAGACTCTGCTCTCTGTAATTCCTTCTGCACTCCAATTTCCAAACTCTGCTCTCTGTAACATTTCTTCTCCACCCCAGTCTCCAACGTCTGTCCTCTGCAACAGTCCTGCTACTCCGCAGTCTCCGAGATCTGCTCTGTGTAACAGTTTTTCTGTACGGAAGTCTCCAAACTCTGCTCTCTGTAAGGGTCCTTCTACACCCCAATTTTATACCTCTGATTTCTGTAACAGTCCTTCTCCACCTCAGTCTCCAAACTCTGCTCTCTGTAACACTCCTTCTACACCTCAGTCTCCAACCTGTGCTCTCTGTAACATTCTTTCTGCACCCCAGTCTCCAACCTCTGCTCTCTGCATTGGTACCTCTTAACCCCAGTCTCCAACCTTGTTCTCTAAAACAGTCCTTCTGTACTGCAGTCTCCAACCTCTGTTCTCTGTAAGGGTCCTTTTGCAACCCAGTCTCCCACCTCTACTTTCTATATCAGTCCTTCTGCACCACAGTCTCCAAACTCTGCTCTCTGTAACCGTCATTCTGCACCTCACTCTCCAACCTCTGCTCTTTGTAACGATCCTTCTGCAACTCAGTCTCCAACCTCTGCTCTCTGTAACAGTCATTCTGCACCCCAGTCTCCAACATCTGCTCACTGCAATGATCCATCTTCTAGCTAGGCTCCAACCTCTGCTCTCTGCAATGGTCCTTCTGCACCCCAGTCTCCAAACTCTGCTTTCTGTATCAGTTTTTCTGCACCACAGTCTCCAACCTGTGCTCTCTGTAATAGTCTTTCTGCACCTCATACTCCAACCTCTACTCTCTGCTACATTCCTTCAGCGCCCCAATCTCCAACCTCTTCTCTCTGCCACAGTACTTCTGCACCTCAGTTTCAAAACTCTGCTCTCTGTATGATCCTTCTGAAACCCAGTCTCCAACCTCTACTTTCTGCAATGGTCCTTCTGTAAACATGTCTCCAACCTCTGTTCTCTACAACAGTCATTCTGCACCCCAGTCTCCAACGTCTGCTCTCTGTAAGAGTATTTCTGTCTCCAACCTCGTTATCTGTAAGGGTCCTTCTGCACCCCAGTCTTAAACCTCTGCTTTCTGTATCAGTCCTTCTACACTGCAATCTCTAAACACTGCTCTCTCCAAAGATCCTTCTGACCTCAGTCTCCAACCTCTGCTCTCTCTAACAGTCTTTCTGTACCTCATTCTTCAACCTCTGCTCTCAGTAAGATTCTTTTGCAACCCAGTCTTAAAACTATGATCTCTGTAACTGTCCTTCTGCACCCCAGTCTCCAAGAACTGCTCTCTGTAAAAGGCCTTTTTACCCCAGTCTCCAAGCTCTGCTGTATGTAACAGGCCTTTTTCCCCCAGTCTCCAAACTCTTCTCCCTTCAATGATCCTTCTCCACCCCAGTCTCCAACATCTGCTAACAGCAACAGTCCTTCTGCACCCCATTCTCCAACCTATACTACCTGTAAGATCTTTCTGTAAACTTGTCTCCAACCTCTGCTCTCTGTAACACTCCTCTGTACCGCAGTCTCCAACTTCTGCTCACTGTAATTGTCTTTCTGCACCTCAGTCTCCAACATCTGCTCTCTGCAACAATCCTTCTGCACCCCAGTCTCCTATCTTTGATCTCTGCAACAGTTTCTCTGCACCACACTCTCCAAACTCTGCTCTCTCTAACAATTTTTCTGAACCCCAGTCTCCAAACTCTTCTCTCTGCAACGATCCTTCTGCATCCCAGTCTCCAAAGTTGGCTCTCTGTAACAGTCCTTCTGCACACCAGTCTTCAAACTCTGCTTTCTGAAACAGTCTTCGGCATCTGAGTCTCCATCCTCTGCTCTATGCAACAATACTACTTCACCCAAGTCTCCAACGTCTGCTCTCTGAAAAAGTCCTTCTAAACCCTAGTCTCCAACCTCTGCTCTCTGCAACAGTCCTTCTACACCCCATTCTCCATACTCTGCTCACCCCAATGATACTTCTGCACCCCAGTCTCCATCCTCTGCTCTCTGCAACTTTCCTTTTGGACCCCCGTCTCCAGCATTATCTCTCTGCAACAGTCCTTCTCCACCCCAGTCTTCAAACTATGCTCTCGGTAAAAGTCATTCTGGACCCAAATCTCCAACCTCTACTCTCTGCAACAGTCCTTCTATACCGCAGTCTAATACCTCTGCTCTCAGCAAAAGTTTTTCTGCACCCCAGTCTCCAACCTCTTCTCTCTGTAACAATCCTTCTGCAACTCAGTCTCCAAACTCTTCTCTTTACAAGGGTCCTTCTGAACCTCAGTCTCCAACCTCTACTCTCTGTAACAGTGCTTCTGCACCTCAGTCTCTAAACTCTGCTCTCTGTAAGATCCTTCTTCACCCCAGTCTCCAAACTCTGCTCTATAACAGGCCTTCTACACCCCAGTCTCCAACCTCTGCTCTCTGTATCATTCCATCTGCAACCCAGTCTCCAACCTCTGCTCTCTGCAAGGATCCTTTTGCACCCCAGTCTTCAACATCTGCTCTCTGCAACAGTTCCTCTGTACCTCAGTCTGAAAAATCTGCTCTCTGCAACAATCCCTCTGCACCCCAGTCTCCAACCTCTGCTCTCTGTAACAGTCTTTCTGAATGTCTGTCTCCTACCTCTGCTCTCTGTAAGACCCTTCTGAAACACAGTCTGCAAACTCTGCTCTCTGTAACAGTCATCCTGCACCCTAGTCTCCAAACACTGCTCTCTGTAACAGGCCTTCTGCATCCCAGTCTGAAACCTCTGCTAGCTGCAACAGTTCTTGTGAACCGCAGTCTCCAATATCTGCTCTCTGCAACAGTTCTTCTGTACCTCAGTCTGAAAACTTTGCTCTCTGCAATAATCCATCTGCACCCCAGTCTCCAATCTCTGTTCTCCATATCGCAGTCTCCAATCTCTGTTCTCCGTAAGGTTCCTTATGCACCCCAGTATCTAACCTCTGCTTTCTGTATCAGTCGTTTTGCACAACACTCTCCAAACTCTGCCGTCTGTAAGAGTCCTTCTTCAACTCAGTCTGCAAACACTGCTCTCTGCAACAGTCCTTGTGCACCCCAGTCGTCATCCTCTGCTCTCTGCAACATTCCTTCTGAACCCCAGTCTCCAACATCTGCTATCTGCAACAGTCATTCTCCAACCCAGTTTCCAAACTCTGCTCTCTGTAAGAGTCCTTCTGTACTGCATTCTCGAAACTCTGCTCTCTGTAAGGATACTTCTGCACCCGAATCTCCAAACTCTGCTTTCTGTATTAGTCCTTCTGCACTCCAGTCTCCAACCTCTGCTCTCTCTATCATTCCATCTGCAACCCAGTCTCAAAACTCTGCTCTCTGCAACGATCCTTCTGCACCCCAGGCTCCAACATCTGCTCTCTGCAACAGTTCTTCTGTACCTCATTCTGAAAAATCTGCTCTCTGCAACAATCCCTCTGCACCCCAGTCTCCAATCTCTGCTCTCTGTAACAGTCTTTCTGAATGTCTGTCTCCCACCTCTTCTCTCTGTAAGACCCTTAAGAAACCCAGTCTGCAAACTCTGCTTTCTGTAACAGTCCTTCTGCACCCCAGTCTCCAAATTCTGCTCTCTGTAACAGGCCTTCTGCATCCCAGTCTAAAACCTCTGCTAGCTGCAACAGTCCTTGTGAACCCCAGTCTCCAACATCCTCCTGCAACAGTTCTTCTGTACCTCATTCAGAAAAATCTGCTCTCTGCAATAATCCATCTGTACCCTAGTCTCAAAACTCTGCTCTCCGTAACAGTCCTTTTGTAACTCAGTCTGCAATCACTGCTCTCTTCAACAGTCCCTCTACACCCAAGTCTCCATACTCTGATCGCCCCAACGGTCCTTCTGCACCCCAGTCTCCAAACTCGGTTCTCTACATCGGTTCGTCTGTAACCCAGACTCAAACCTCTGCTCTCTGTAACAGTCTTTGTGTACCACAGTCTCCAACCTCTGTTCTCTGTAAGGGTCCTTATTCACCCCAGTATCCAACCTCTGCTTTCTGTATCAGTCATTTTAAACCACAGTCTCCAAAGTCTGCCCTCTGTAACCGTCCTTCTACAACTCAGTCTACAAACTCTGCTCTCTGCAACAGTCCTTGTGCACCACAGTCTCCATCCTCTGCTCTCTGCAACATTCCTTCACAACCCCAGTCTCCAACATCTGCTATCTGCAACAGTCATTCTCCACCCCAGTTTCCAAACTCTGCTCTCTGTAAGAGTCCTTCTGTACTGCATTCTCGAAACTCTGCTCTCTGTAAGGATACTTCTGCACCCGAATCTCCAAACTTTGCTTTCTGTATCAGTCCTTCTGCACTCCAGTCTCCAACCTCTGCTCTCTGTATCATTCCATCTGCAACTCACTCTCCAACCTCTGCTCTCTGCAATGATCCTTCTGCACCCCAGTCTCCAACATCTGCTCTCTGCAACAGTTCTTCTGTACCTCATTCTGAAAAATCTGCTCTCTGCAACAATCCCTCTGCACCCCAGTCTCCAATCTCTGCTCTCTGTAACAGTCTTTCTGAATGTCTGTCTCCCACCTCTTCTCTCTGTAAGACCCTTATGAAACCCAGTCTGCAAACTCTGCTCTCTGTAACAGTCCTTTTGCACCCCAGTCTCCAAACTCTGCTCTCTGTAACAGGCCTTCTGCATCCCAGTCTGAAACCTCTGCTAGCTGCAACAGTCCTTGTGAATCCCAGTCTCCAACATCTTCCTGCAACAGTTCTTCTGTACCTCAGTCAGAAAAATCTGCTCTCTGCAATAATCCATCTGTACCCCAGTCTCAAAACTCTGCTCTCCGTAACAGTCCTTTTGTAACTCAGTCTGCAACAACTGCTCTCTTCAACAGTCCTTCTACACCCAAGTCTCCATACTCTGATCGCCCCAACGGTCCGTCTGCACCCCAGTCTCCAAACTCGGTTCTCTACATTGGTTCTTCTGCAACCCAGACTCAAACCTCTGGTCTCTGTATCAGTTTTTCTGTACCACAGTCTCCAACCTCTGTTTTCTGTAAGGGTCCTTATTCACCCCAGTATCCAACCTCTGCTTTCTGTATCAGTCGTTTTAAACCACAGTCTCCAAACTCTGCCCTCTGTAACCGTCCTTCTGCAACACAGTCTGAAAACTCTGCTCTCTGCAACAGTCCTTCTGCACCCCAGTCTTCATCCTCTGTTCTCTTCAACAGCCCTTTTGCACCCCAGTCTCCAACATCTGTTCTCTGCAACAGTCATTTTGCACCCCACTCTCCAAACTTTGCTCTCTGTAACAGTCCTTCTGTACTGCATTCTCCAACCTCTGCTCTCTGTAAGGGTACTTCTGCACCAGAGTCTCCAACCTCTGCTTTCTGTGTCAGTCCTTCTGCAATCCAGTCTCTAATCTCTGCTCTGTGTAACTGTCCTTCTGCACCTTAGTCTCAAACCTCTGCTCTCTGCTGCAGTCCTTTTGGACCCCAATCTCCAACCTCTACTCTCTGCAACAGTCCTTGTACATCCCAGTCTAAAACCTCTGCTCTCTGCATCAGTCCTTCTGCACCCCTGTCTCAACCCTCTGCTCTCTGTAACAATCCTTCTGCACCTCAGTCTCCAACCTCTGCTCTCTGCAACGGTCCTTATGCATTTCTGTCTTCAACCTCTATTCCATGTAACAGTGCTTCTGCAACTCAGTCTCCAATCTCTGCTCTCTGTAAGATCCTTCTGCAACCCAGTCTCCAAACTCTGCTCTCTGTAACAGTCCTTCATCACACCAGTTTCCAAATTGTGCTCTGTGTAACAGGCCTTCTGCACTCCAGTCTCCAACCTCTGCTCTCTGAATCAGTCCATCTGCACCCCAGTCTCCAATGTCTGCTATCTGTAACTGTTCTACTGCACCCCAGTCTTTAACCTCTGCTCTCTGCAACAGTCCTTCTGCACCCCAGTCTCCAAACTCTGCTTTATGCAACAGTTTTTCTGTACCCAAGTCTCCAACCTCTGCTCACTGCAACATTTCTTCTTCACCCCAGTCTCCAAACTCTGCTCTCTGTAATGATCCTTCTGCACCCCAGTCTCGAACCTCTGCTCTCCGCAACGATCTTTCTGCAACTCAGTGTCCAACCTCTTCTCTCTGCAAAGATTCTTTGGCACCCCAGTCTCAAACCTCTGCTCACTGCAACAGTTCTTGTGTACTTCAGTCTGAAAACTCTGCTCTCTGCATTAATCTATCTGCACCCCAGTCTCCTAACTCTACTCTATGTAACAGTCCTTCTGTACCTCAGTCTCCAATCTCTGCTCTATGCAACAGTCCTTCTGCACCCAAGTCTCCAACATTTGCTCTCTGAAACAGTCCTTCGACAACCTAGTCTCCAACCTCTGCTCTCTGTAACAGTCCTTCTACACCCCAGTCTCCATACTCTGCTCGTGCAAACGATCCTTCTGCACCCCAGTCTCCAACGTCTGCTCTCTGCAACAGTACTTCTACACTCCAGTCTCCAACCTCTGCTCTCTGCAACAGTCCTTCTATACCCCAGTCTCCAGACACTGCTCGACCCAATGATCCGTCTGCACCCCAGTCTCCAACCTCTGTTCTCTACATCAGTTCTTCTGCACACCAGTCTCCAACCTCTTCTCTCCGGACCAGTCCTTCTGTACCGCAGTCTCCAACATCTGTTCTC
The DNA here is from genome assembly GCF_052094955.1 of Ictidomys tridecemlineatus. Lineage (NCBI taxonomy): Eukaryota > Metazoa > Chordata > Mammalia > Rodentia > Sciuridae > Ictidomys > Ictidomys tridecemlineatus. Next base: position 97,458 of record NW_027526127.1, read on the forward strand.
TGTAAGGGTCCTTATGCACCCCAGTATCCAACCTCTGCTTTCTGTATCAGTCTCCAAACTCTGCCGTCTGTAAGAGTCCTTCTGCAACTCAGTCTGCAACCTCTGCTCTCTGCAACAGTATTTGCGCATCCCAGTTTCCATCCTCTGCTTTCTGCAACATTCCTTCTGCACCCCAGTCTCCAACCTCTGCTCTCTGTAACAGTCTTTCTGAATGTCTGTCTCCTAACTCTGCTCTCTGTAAGACCCTTCTGAAACACAGTCTGCAAACTCTGCTCTCTGTAACAGTCCTCCTGCACCCTAGTCTCCAAACACTGCTCTGTGTAACAGGCCTTCTTCATCCCAGTCTGAAACCTCTGCTAGCTGCAACAGTCCTTGTGAATCCCAGTCTCCAACATCTGCTCTCTGCAACAGTTTTTCTTTACCTCAGTCTGAAAACTTTGCTCTCTGCAATAATCCATCTGCACCCCAGTCTCCAACCTCTTTTCTCGGTAGCACAGTCTCCAACCTCTGTTCTCAGTAAGGGTCCTTATGCACCCTAGTATCTAACCTCTGCTTTCTGTATCAGTCGTGTTGCACAACAGTCTCCAAACTCTGCCATCTGTAAGAGTCCTTCTTCAACTCAGTCTGCAAACTCTGCTCTCTGCAACAGTCCTTGTGCATCAAAGTCTCCATCCTTTGCTCTCTGCAACATTCCTTCTGAACGCCAGTCTCCAACATCTGCTATCTGCAACAGTCATTCTCCACCCCAGTTTCCAAACTCTGTTCTCGGTAAGCGTCCTTCTGTACTGCATTCTCGAAACTCTGCTGTCTGTAAGGATACTTCTGCACCCGAATCTCCAAACTCTGCTTTCTGTATCAGTCCTTCTGCACTCCAGTCTCCAACCTCTGCTCTCTGTATCATTCCATCTGCAACCCACTCTCCAACTTCTGCTCTCTGCAACGATCCTTCTGCACCGGAGTCTCCAACATCTGCTCTCTGCAACAGTTCTTCTGTACCTCATTCTGAAAAATCTGCTCTCTGCAACAATCCCTCTGCACCCCAGTCTCCAATCTCTGCTCTCTGTAACAGTCTTTCTGAATGTCTGTCTCCCACCTCTTCTCTCTGTAAGACCCTTATGAAACCCAGTCTGCAAACTCTGCTCTCTGTAACAGTCCTTCTGCACCCCAGTCTCCAAACTCTGCTTTCTGCATTATTTTTTCTGCACCCCAGTCTCCAACATCTGCTATGTGCAACAGTCATTCTCCACCCCAGTTTCCAAACTCTGCTCTCTGTAAGAGTCCTTCTGTACTGAATTCTTGCAACTCTGCTCTCTGTAAGGATACTTCTGCACCTGAATCTCCAAACTCTGCTTTCTGTATCAGTCCTTCTGCACTCCAGTCTCCAACCTCTGCTCTGTGTAATTCTCCTTTTGAACCTTAGTCTCTAACATCTGCTGTCTGCTACAGTTTTTCTGGACCCCAGTCTCCATCATCTACTCTCTGCAACAGTCCTTCTGCACACCCGTCTCTAACCTCTGCTATTTGTAAGAGTCCATCTGTACTAAAGACTCCAAAATCTGCTCTCTCTAATGGTCCTCCTGTACCCCAGTTTTCAATCTCTGCTTTTTGAATCATTTCTTCTGCACTTCTGTCTCAATTTTCTGCTCTCTATAACAGTCCTTCTGCATCTCAGTTTTCAACCTCTGCTCTCTGCAACAGTTCCTTCTGCACCCAAATCTCCAAATTCTGTTCTATGCACAAGTCCTTCTGCACCCCAGTATCCAACCTCTGCTCTCTGTAACAATCCTTCTATACCCCAGTCTCCAAATTCTGCTCTCTGCAGCAGTCCTTCTTAACCCCAGTCTCCAACCTCTGCTCGCTGTAATATGCTTCTGTACCCCAGTCTTAAAACTTTACACTGTAACAGTCCTTCTGCACCACAGTCTCCAAACTCTGCTCTCTGTTAAAATCCTTCTGCACCTCAGTCTCAAACGTCTGCTCTCTGCAATGGTCTATCTGCAACCCTGTCTTAAACCTCTGTTCTTGCAACAGTTCTTCTGCTCCCCAGTCTCAAATATCTCCTCTCTGTAAAAGTCTTTTTGTACCCCAGTCTCCAACCTCTGCTTTCTGTATCAGTCCTGCACTACAGTCTCCAAACTCTGCTCCCTGTAAGAGTGCTTCTGAACCTCAGTCTCTATCCTTGCTCTCTGCAACCGTCCTTTGCAACCCAGTCTCCAACCACTGCTCTCTGCAACAATCCTTCTGCATCCCAGTATCCAACTTCTGCTCTCTGTAAGATCCTTCTGCACCCCAGTCTCCAACCTCTGCTATCTTCAACGTTCTTTCGGCACCTCAGTCGCCAACCTCTGCTCTCTGTAATGGTCCTTCTGCAACCCAGTCTCAAAACTCTGCATTCTGTATCAGTTCTTCTGCACCTCAGTCTCCAACCTCTGCTCTCTGCAATTGTCCTTCTACAAGGAAGTCTTCAAACTCAACTCTCTGTAACAGTTATTCTGCATCTCATTCTCCAAACTCTACTCTCTGTAATATCCTTTTGAAAACCAATCTCCAAACTCTGCTCTCTGTAACAGTCCTTCTGCACCGCTTCTCCAAACTCTGCTCTTTGTAACAGGCTTTCTTCACCCCAGTCTCCAACATCTACTCTCTAAAACAGTCCATATGCACACAAGTCTCCAACCTCTGCTCTCCTTCACAGTCATTATGAACCCCAGTCTCCAACATCTGCTCTCTTCATTAGTCTTTCTGCACCTCAGTCTGAAAACTCTGCTCTCTGCCACGATCCTTCTGCACCCCAGTCTCCAACCTGTGTTATCTGCAACTGTCTTTCTGCACCGCAGTCTCCAAACTCTGCTCTCTGTAACAGTCCTTCTGTACCGCAGTCTCCAACCTCTCTTGTCTGCAATGGTCCTTCTGCACCCGAGTCTCCAAACTCTGCTTTCTGTATCATTCCTTCTGAACCACAGTCTCCTACCTCTGCTCTATGCAACAGTCTTTCTGCAACCCAGTCTCAAACCTCTGCTGTCTGCAAGAATCATTCTGCACCCCAGTCTCCAACATCTGTTTTCTGTATCAGTCCTGGACCAGAGTCTCTGAAATCTGCTCTCAGTGACAGTCCTTCTGCACCTCAGTCTCCAACCTCTGCTCTCTGCAACAGTCCTTCTGCACCCCAATCTCCAACCTATGCTCTCTGTAACAATCCTTCTGCACATTAGTCTTTATCCCCTGCTCTCAACAATGGTCCTTATGCACTCCAGTCTCCAACTTCTGTTCACTGCAATAGTCCTTCTGCACCACAGTCTGCATCATCTGCTCTATGTAACAGTCCTTCTGTACTGCAGTCTCCAACCTCTGCTCTCTGTAACGTTCCTTCTGGACCCCAGTATCTCACCTATGCTTTCGGTATCAGTCCTTCTGCACCCCAGTCTCCAACCTCTGCTCTCTGTAACATTCCTTCTGCACCTCAGTCTCCAATCTCTGCTCTCTGTATCAGTCTTTCTGCACCCCTGGTTCCAAACTCTGCTCTCTGAAACAGTCATTCTGCACCTCAGTCTTCAACAACTGGTTTCTGAAAAAGTCCATCTACACCCCAGTCTCCAAACTCTGCTCTCTGGAACAGTCCTTTTATACCCCAGTCTCCATAATCTGCTCTCTGCAACGATCCTTCTGCACCCCAGTCTCCAACGTCTGCTCTGCAACAGTCTCTCTACAATCCAGTCTCCAACATCTGCTCTCTGGAAGATCCTTCTGTACCCCAGTTTCCAAATTCTGCTCTCTGTAACCTTCCTTCTGCACCCAAGTCTCCAACCTCTGCTCTCTGCATTGGTCCCTCTGCACCCCAGTCTCCAACCTTATTCTCAACAACAGTTCTTCTGTACCACAGTCTTCAACCACTGTTCTATATAAGGGTCCTTCTTCACCCCAGTTTCCAAACTCTGATTTCTGTATCAGTGCTTCTGCACCAGAGTCTCCAAATTCTGCTCTCTGTAACAGTCCGTATGCACCTCACTCTGAAACCTCTGCTCTCTGCAACAATTCTTCTTCACCCCAGTCTTTAACCTCTGCTCTCTGTAACAGTCTTTCTGTACTGCAGTCTCCAACCTCTGCTCTCTGTAACGGTCCTTCTGCACCCATGTCTCCAAACTCTGCTTTCTGTATCAGTCCTTCTGCACCCCAGTCTCCAACCTCTGCTATCTGCAACAGTCTTCTGCACGTAAGTCTCCAAATTCTACTCTCTGCAATAGTCCTTCTGCACCCATGTCTCCAACACCTGCTCCCTGCAACAGTCCTTCGTCACCCCAGTTTCCAACCTCTGCTCTCTGCAACAGTCCTTCTGCACCCCAGTCTCCAAACTCTGCTCTCTGTAATAGTCCTTCTGCACCTAAGTCTCCAAATACTGCTCTCTGCAACAGTCCTTCTGCACCCAAGTCTCCAACCACTGTTCTCTGCAACAGTCCTTCTACACCCCAGTCCTCAACCTCGGCTTAATGTAACAGTCCTTCTGCACCCAAGTCTCCAACCTCTGCTCTCTGTAACAGTCCTTCTGCACCATATTATCCAAACTCTGCTCTCTGTTACACTCTTTGTATTTCGCAGTCTCCAACCTCAGCTCTCTGTAACGGTCCCTGTGCACCCCAATTTCCAACCTTTGTTTTTGTAACAGTCCTTCTGCACCAGAGTCACCAAACCCTGCTCTCTGTAACCGCCCTTCTGCACCTCAGTCTCCATCTTATGCTCTCTGTAACAGTCCTTCTGAACCTTAGGCTGAAACCTCTCTTCTCTGCACGATCCTTCTGCATTCCAGTCTCCAACAACTGCTCTCTGTAACAGTCTTCCTGCACCTCAGTCACCAACCTCTGCTCTCTATAACAGCCTCAAAACTCTGCTCTCTATAACAGTTCTTTTGCAACCCAGCCTCAAAAGTCTGCTCTCTATAATAGTCCTTCTGCATCCCAGTCTCAAACCTTTGCTCTCTGTAGCAGGCATTCTGCACCCCAGTCTCCAAACTCTGCTCTCTGAAACAGTCCATCTGCATGGCAGTCTCCAACCTCTGCTCTCTTTAACGGTCCTTCTGCACCCCATGCTTTCACCCCAGCTTTCTGTATCATAATTCTTCACTCCAATCTCCAAAGTCTTCTCTGTGTAACAGTCCTACTGCATCTCAGTCTCCAAACTCTGCTCTCTCAAACAGTTCTTCTGCACCCCAGTCTCCAACCTCTGCTTTCTGAAACATTCCTTCTGCAGCCCCGTCTCCACCTCTGCACTCTGCAACGATTCTTCTGCAACTCCGTCTCCAACTTCTGCTGTCTTCAACGATCCTTCTGAACCTCACTCTTCAAACTCTGCTCTCTGTAACAGTTTTTGTGCACATCAGTCTTCAACCTCTGCTCTCTGCAACCGTCCTTATGCACCCCAGCCTCCATCCTCTGCTCTATGCAACGATCCTTCTGCACCCCAGATTCCAGCATCTCCTCTCCTTAACACTCCTTTTGCACCCCAGTCTCCAACCTTTGTACTCTGTAAGGTCCCTCTAAACTCCAGTTTCCAAACTCTGCTCACTGTAAGATTCTTTCTCCAACCCAGTCTCCAACATCTGCTTTCTTCAACGGTCCTGCTGAAACCCAGTCTCCAACCTCTGTTCTCTGAAACAGTCTTTCTGCTCACCAATTTCCAATCTCTGCTCTCTGTTACAGTCCTTCTGCACCTCAGTCTCAAAACTCAGCTTTCTGTAAGATCATTCTGCAACCAAGTCTCCAAACTCTTCTCTCCGTAACAGTCCTTATTCACCCCAGTCTCCAACGTCTGCTCTTTGAAACAGTCATTCTGAAACCCAGTCTCCAACATCTGCTTTCTGCAACAGTCCTTCTGCACCTCAGTCTGAAAACTCTGCTTTCTGTATTAGTCCTTCTGCACCCCAGTCTCTAACCTGTACTCTCTGTAACAGTTTTTGTGCACCTCAGACTCCATCCTCTTCTCTCTGCTACAGTCCTTAAGCGCCCCAATCTTTATCCTCTTCTCTCTGTCACAGTTCTTCTGCAGCTCAGTGTCAAAACTCTGCTCTCTGTAATATCCTTCTGTAACCCAGTCTCCAACGTCTACTTTCTGCAATGGTCCTTCTGTAAACCAGTCTCTAACCTCTGTTCTCTACAACAGTCATACTGCACCCCAGTCTCCAACGTCTGCTCTCTGTAAGAGTCCTTCAGTCTCCAACCTCTGTTTTCTGTAAGGGTCCTTCTGCACCCCAGTCTTAAACCTCTGCTTTCTGTATCAGTCCTTCTACACTGCAGTCTCTAAACACTGCTCTCTCCAACGATCATTCTGCACCTCAGTCTCCAACCTCTGCTCTCTCTAACAGTCCTTCTGTACCTCATTCTCCAACCTCTGCTCTCAGTAAGATTCTTTTGCAACCCAGTCTCCAAACTATGATCTCTGTAACTGTTCTTCTGCACCCCAGTCTCCAAGAACTGCTCTCTGTAACAGGCCTTCTTCACCCCAGTCTCCAACCTCTGCTGTATGTAACTGGCCTTTTGTCCTCAGTCTCCAAACTCTTCTCTCTTCAATGATCCTTCTCTACCCAAGTCTCCAACCTCTGCTATCAGCAACAGTCCTTCTGCACCCCAGTCTCAAACCTATGCTCCCTGTAAGAACTTTCTGCACACCTTTCTCCAACCTCTGCTTTCTGTAACACTCCTCTGTACCCCAGTATCCAACTTCTGCTCTCTGTAATGGTCTTTCTGCACCATAGTCTCCAACATCTGCTCTCTGCAACACTCCTTCTGCACCCCAGTCTTCTAACTTTGCTCTCTGCAACAGTTTCTCTGCACCTCAGTCTCCAACCTTTGCTCTCAGTAAAAGTCCTTCTGCACCACAGTCTCTAATCTCTGATCTCTCTAACAATCTTTCTGAACCCCTGGCTCCAAACTCTGCTCTCTGCAATGATCTTTCTGCACCCCAGTCTCCAAAGTCTGCTCTCTGTAACCGTCCTTCTGCACCCCAGTCTTCAAAATCTGCTTTCTTTAACCATCTTTTGCATCTGAGTCTCCATCCTCTTCTCTATGCAACAATACTTCTTCACCCAAGTCTCCAACGTCTGCTCTTTGAATAAGTCCTTCTAAACCCTAGTGTCTAAACTCTGCTCTCTTTAACAGTTCTTCTACACCCCATTCTCCATACTCTGCTCACCCCAAGGATACTTCTGAACCCCAGTCTCCATCCTTTGCTTTGTGCAACTTTCCTTTTGAACCCAAGTCTCCAGCATTTGCTCTCTGCAATAGTCCATCGCCATCCCAGTCTCCAAACTGTGCTCTCTGTAGCAGTCCTTCTGGATCCCAATCTCCAACCTCTACTCTCTGCAACAGTCCTTCTACACCCCAGTCTAAAACCTCTGCTCTCAGCAAAAGTTTTTCTGCACCTCAGTCTCCAACCTCTTCTCTCTTTAACAATCCTTTTGCACCTCAGTCTCCAACCTCTGCTCTGTGCAAAGGTCCTTCTGCACCTCAGTCTCCAAACTCTACTCTCTGTAACAGTGCTACTGCACCTCAGTCTCCAAACTCTGCTCTCTGTAAGATCCTTCTGCACCCCAGTCTCCTAACTCTGCTCTGTAACAGGCCTTCTGCACCCCAGTCTTCAACCTCTGCTCTCTATAACAGTCTTTCTAAACGTCTGTCTCCTACCTCTGCTCTCTGTATGACCCTTCTGAAACCCAGTCTGCAAACACTGCTCTCTGTAACAGTCCTTCTGCACCCCAGTCTCAAACCTCTGCTCTCTGTAACAGGCCTTCTGCATCCCAGTCTGAAACCTCTGCTAGCTGCAACAGTCCTTGTGAACCCCAGTCTCCAACATCTGCTTCCTGTAACAGTTCTTCTGTACCTTAGTCTGAAAACTCTGCTCTCTGCAAGAATCCATCTGCACCCCAGTCTCAAAACTCTGCTCTCTGTATCAGTCCTTTTGTAACTCAGTCTCCAATCACTGTTCTCTTCAAGAGTTTTTCTACACCCAAGTCTCCATACTCTGATCGCCCCAACGGTCCTTCTGCACCCCAGTCTCCATACTCTGTTCTCTACATCGGTTCTTCTGCAAACCAGACTCCAACCTCTGCTCTCTGTAACAGTCTTTCTGTACCACAGCCTCAAAATTCTGTTCTGTGTAAGGGTCTTTTTTCACCCCAGTATCCAACCTCTGCTATCTGTTACTGTCCTTCTGCACCCCAGTCTCAAACCTCTGCTTTCTGCAACAGTCCTTCTGCACCCAAGTCTCCAACCTCTGCTCACTGCAACATTTTTTCTGCACCCCAGTCTCCAACCTCTTCTCTCTGCAAAGATCCTTTGGCAACCAAGCCTCAAACCCCTGCTCGCTGACAGTCTTTGTGAACCCCAGTCTCCAACATCTGTTCTCTGCAACAGTTCTTCTGTACCTCAGTCTGAAAACTCTGCTCTCTGCAATAATCCATCTGCACCTCAGTCTCAAACCTCTACTCTCTGTAACAGTCCTTCTGTACCTCAGTCTCCAATCTATGCTCTATGCAATAGTCCTTCTGCGCCCAAGTCTCCAACATCTGCTCTCTGAAACAGTCCTTCGACAACCCAGTCTCCAACCTCTGCTCTCTGTAACAGTCCTTCTACACCCCAGTCTCCATACTCTGCTCTCCCAAACGATCCTTCTGCACCACAGTCTCCAACGTCTGCTCTCTGCAACAGTCCTTCTACACTTCAGTCACCAAACTTTGCTCTCTGCAACAGTCCTTCTATACCCCAGTCTCCATACTCTTCTCGACCCAACGATCTGTCTTCACACCAGTCTCCAACCTCTTTTCTCTACATCAGTTCTTCTACACCCCAGTCTGCAACCTCTTCTCTCCATAGCAGTCCTTCTGTACCGCAGTCTCCAACCTCTGTTCTCATTATGGGTCCTTATGCACCCCAGTATCCAACCTCTGCTTTCTGTATTAGTTGTTATGCACAACAGTCTCCAAACTCTGCTGTCTGTAAGAGTCCTTCTGCAACTCAGTCTGCAACCTGTGCTCTCTGCAACAGTGCTTGCGCACCCCAGTCTCCATCCTCTGCTCTCTGCAACATTCCTTCTGCACCCCAGTCTCCAACATCTGCTATCTGCAACAGTCATTCTCCACCCTAGTCTCCAAACTCTGCTCTCTGTAAGAGTCCTTTTGTACTGCATTCTCGAAACTCTGCTCTCTGTAAGGATACTTCTGCAACCGAATCTCCAAACTCTGCTTTCTGTTTAAGTCCTTCTGCACCCCAGTCTCCAAAATGTGCTCTGTGTAACTGTACTTCTGCACCTTAGTCTCTAACATATGCTCTCTGCTACAGTTTTTCTGGACCCCAGTCTCCATCATCTACTCTCTGCAACAGTCCTTCTGCACCGCAGTCTCCAAACTCTGCTCTTTGTAAGAGTCCTTCTGTACTAAAGACTCTAACCTCTGCTCTCTCTAATTGTCGTTCTGTACCCCAGTCTTCAACCTCTGCTTTTTGAATCATTTCTTCTGCACCCCTGTTTCAATTCTCTGCTCTCATTAACAGTCCTTGTGCACCTCAGTCTCCAACCTCTGCTCTCTGCAACAGTTCCTTCTGCACCCAAATCTCCAACTTCTGCAAAAGTACTTCTGCACCCCAGTATCCAACCTCTGCTCTCTGTAACAATCCTTCTGCACCCCAGTCTCAAAATTCTACTCTCTGCAGCAGTCCTTCTTCATCACAGTCTCCAACCTCTGCAAGATTCTTCTGCACACCAGTCTCCAACCGCTGCTCACTATAACAGTTCTTCTGCAACCCAGTCTCCAAACTCTGCTCTCTGTAACAATAATTCTGCACCTCAGTCTCCAACCTCTGCTCTCTGCAACGGTTTTTCTTCACCCCAGTCTCTAACCTCTGTTTTCTGCAACAGTCTTCTGCACCCCAGTTTTTAACCTATGCTCTCTGTAACAGTCCTTCTGTACTGGATTCTCCAAACTCTGTTCTCTGTAATGGTCCTTCTGCACCCCAGTCTTAACATCTGCTTCCTCTATAAGTCCTTCTGCAGCCCAGTCTCCAACCTCTTTTCTCTGTAAGGTCCTTCTGCACCCCAGTTTCCAAACTCTGCTCTCTGTAACATTGCTTTTCCGACCCAGTCTCCAAACTCTGCTTTCGTAAACGTCCCTCCTGCAACCCAGTCTCCAAACTCTGTTCTCTGAAACAGTCTTTCTACTCCCCAATTTTCAATCTCTGCTCTCTATAACAGTCCTTCTGTACTGCAGTCTCCAACTTCTGCACTCTGTAATGGTCCTTCTGCACACTAGTCTCAAACCTCTGCTCTCTGTAACAGTCCTTCTGCACCATATTCTTCAACCTCTACTCTCTGTTACACTCTTTGTATACCGCAGTCTCCAACCTCTGCTCTCTGTAACGGTTTCTGTGCACCCCAATTTCCAACCTCTGTTTTTGTAACAGTCCTTCTGCACCTCAGTCACCAAACTCTGCTCTCTGTAACCGTCCTTCTGCACCTCAGTCTCCATCCTCTGCTCTCTGTAACAGTCCTTCTGCACATCAGTCTGGAACCTCTGCTCTCTGCATGATCCTTCTGTATTCCAGTCTCCAACCACTGCTCTTTTAGCAGCCGTCGTGCACCTCAGTCACCAACCTCTGCTCTCTGTAAGATCCTTCTGAAACCCAGCCTCAAAAGTCTGCTCTCTATAACAGTCCTTCTGCAACCAACTCTCCAACCTCTGCTCTCTGAAGCAGGCATTCTGCACCCCAGTCTCCAATCTCTGCTCTCTGAAACAGTCCTTCTGCACGCCAGTAATTAACCTCTGCTGTCTTTAACGGTCCTTCTGCACCACAGGCTCCCACCTCAGCTTTCTGTATCATTATTCTTCACCCCAATCTCTAACTTCTTCTCTGTGTGACAGTCCTTCTGTATCTGAGTCTCCAAACTCTGCTCTCTGCAACAGTCCTTCTGCACCCCAGTCTCCACCCTCTGCTTTCTGCAACATTCCTTCTGCACCCAAGTCTTTAACCTGTTCTCTCTGTAACAGTCCTTCTGCACCCCAGTCTCCACCCTATGCTTTCTGCAACATTCCTTCTGCACCCCAGTCTTTAACCTGTTCTCTCTGTAACAGTTCTTCTGCACCCCAGTCTCACCTCTGCTCTCTGTAACGATCCTTCTGCAGCCAAGTCTCCTCCTCTGCTCTCTGCAAAGATTATTCTACAACTCCGTCTCCAACTTCTGCTGTCTTCAACGATCATTCTGAACCTCACTCTTCAAACTCTGCTCTCTGTAAGAGTTTTTCTGCACCTCAGTCTCCAACCTCTGATCTCTGCAACCGTCCTTCTGCACCCCAGTCTCCAACCTCTGCTCTCTGCAACCATCCTTCTGCACCCCAGTCTCCAACGTCTTCTCTCCTTAACAATCCTTCTGCACCCTAGTCTCCAACCTCTGTTCTCTGTAAGGTCCTTCTGCACCCCAGTTTCCAAATTTTGCTCTCTGTAACATTCCTTCTCCAACCAAATCTCCAACCTCTGCTTTCTTCAACGGTACTGCTGCAACCCAGTCTTCAACCTCTCTTCTCTGAAACAGTTCTTCTGCTCCCCAAATTCCAATCTTTGCTCTCTGTAACAGTCATTCTTCAACCTAGTCTCCAACCTCTACTCGTTGTATAAGTCCTTCTGCCCCACAGTCTCCAAACTCTGCTCTCTGTTACAGTCCTTCTGCACCTCAGTCTCCAAACTCTGCTTTCTGTAAGATCCTTCTGCAACCAAGTCTCCAAACTCTGCTCTCAGTAACAGTCCTTCTGCACACCAGTCTCCAACCTAGCTCTCTGCAACGATCCTTCTTCACCCCAGTCTCCAACCTCTGCTCTCTGCAACAGTCCTTCTGCACCTCAGTCTGAAAACTCTGCTCTCTGCAACGATCCTTGTGCACCCCAGTCTCCAAATTCTGCTTTCTGTCACAGTCCTTCTGCACCTCAGTCTCCAACTTCTGCTCTCTGCAACAGTTTTTCTGCACCCCAGTCTTTTACATCTACTCTCTGAAACAGTCCTTCTACACCCCTGTCCAAATGCAGAAGAATGAGACCTGAACTATCGCTCACCCTGCAAAAAGTCAACTCAAAATGCATTAAAGACATAGGCACTAGACTAGAAACTATGCAGTTTCTAGGAAAAAACAAAGTAAATACTTTAACCTACAGGCAGAGGCAATGACTTTCTCAATAGGATGCCAAAGCTCAGGAGATAACACCAAAAGTTAGCTAATAAGATGGCTTCAAATTAAGAAGGTTCTTCACAGCAAAGGAGACAATTAGAATATGAAGAGAGAACCTACAGAAAGCGAGAACATCTTTATGAGGTGCTCTTTTAAAAGAGGTTGCATATTCAGAATATTAATAAAGAACTCAAAAAACTAAACATCAAACCCACAATTATTAAATAACCCAATTATCAAATAACCCAGTTACCAAATGGGAAACTAAATGAACTAAACAAACATGTCTTAGAAAAAAATATGTGAGTGACCAACAAATATATGAAAATACTTGCAAGTCAAGACTACCCTCAGATTTCATCTCACTTTAGTGACAAAGGCAACCACCAAGAATACAAACAGAAATGAGTGTGACAAGGAGAGAATTGGAGAGAAAGGAGCACTCTCACCCTGTTGGTGGGCATGTAAATCAGCACAACCACCACGGAAATCGGGATGGAGGCTCCTCAGGAGTAGCCATTGACCACCCTGCGACCCAGCTCTACCTCTGCTTGGTATTAATCACAGTCGATCGAAGTCATCATACAATAATGACACATACATGCCCATGAACTAGCCGAGGTGACATCAGTGGACGAATGGATAAAGAACATCTGGTATATGCACACTGGAATTTCATTCAGCCATAAAGAAGAACGAAATTATGTCATGCTGGAAGATGGATGGATCTTCAGAACATTAAGGGAAATAATCAACTCAGACAGTTAAGGGCCGTATGTTTTTCCTCGGTTAAAGCTAGAGGGGGAAAAGAAAGGAAAGTTGGGAAGGGAGTCTCATCATGAAAGTTGAAGGAAGATCAGTAGAGTCAAGGCACCAGGGGAGGAGGTGAGGAAAAGGGAAATATTGGAATGATATTGGCCAAAGTTCACTGTTATTTTATGTGCATGTTAAAATATGTGTCCGCAAATCCCACCATTATGGACCACTACAATGCACCAATGAATTGTTAAAAGAAGAGTTTCACATTACATGGGACAGGCACTATTCTAGGAGGGTGCCCATTCTTTCCCATCTATAAATACCACGATCATTTACCACTGTCAAAAATCTCTACAGATTCAAATGTTCTGATCACTGCTCCACCACATGGCCTCTTCTACTTCAGGGTCCCCTTATTCTCACTGAAATCAGGGAGCCCATTTCAATGATGTCATCTGTTAATGTCTTTTCAGGCTGCCGAGGACAGCGGCTGCGGGTGTCACAAGGATCTGGTGCTGCCTTCTGAACGCATGTCCATGAGGCCTTGGCGAAGGCTGGTGCTCCAGGCCCTCCTGCAGATCCAGCTGTGAGGCCATGGAAGGGGTCACATAACACGCCATCCAACACCTTATTTATTTCTGCTCACCATCCTCTCCATAATTCCAGGATCATATTGGTCATTGAACTTAAGCAAACACTGAGTCCAGATTTCGGTCCATCAACCAAAGAGAGTCTAATAGCCACTTCCCGTGGCTCCAGAAAATCTTTAGCCCTAACATTTCTGGGGATTACGTCCCTGTGACTGCATTCAATATGATCCAGCAATATGTCCTGACTTCTTTGGTCTAGAAGACTCAAATAAATTCTCTTATATATTCTTAAGGCTCCTATTAACAAAACACAGTAAAATATTTACCTTTTATTTTGGTGTGACTCTTATACTCTCCTGGGCTATATTTTATACTCTTACCTGAGGCGTTCTAAGATCAGACTCAAATTAAGAATCTGGTGACAATGTGGGATGATGGATGAGCATCTTAAAGACAATTGGGCTGGGGATGTGGCTCAAGCAGTAGTGCGCTTGCCTGGCATGCATACGGCCCGGGTTCGATCCTCAGCACCACATACCAACAAAGATATTGTGTCCGCCAAGAACTAGAAAATGAATATTAAATATTCTCTCTCTCTCTCTCTCTCTCTCTCTCTCTCTCTCTCTCTCTCTCTCTCTCTCTCTCTCTCTCCCCCCTCTCCTCTCCTCTCCTCTTCTCTCTCACTCTCTCTTAAAAATAAAAAAATACAACTGCCCAAGTAGAGTCACTATACGGTCTTCAATTTAGGGAAAGCTAGTCTCCTCGGGGGAGGAGGGGCTGCTTCTGACAGCAAAGAGGGTTAATGGAGATTTCAGGGTTCAAAGCTCTGAGATTTGTCTAATTCCACTGGTATTTTGCCATTCTAAATAAGAGGGTCTCAATCATTCCTCCATTAATGTCTTAAATGACATAAGAGAGACCTGGAGAAATTGTGGATTTATAATTTTCTTTGTACTTCTGCAATTTGGAGAATTGGATGTTTTATTCTGATATTAACCTTTATCAATTTCCAGAGAGAAAATATTTCTGTTGATCTGAACCTGACTTGAAGGAGGAATATACTGCTTGAACTTTTCATTTTCTTTCTGTAAGTCTCCCACTTTAGTCAGTAACAGCAGTCTGTAGTCATGTTGTTATGTTCATTCCCACCCTGAAGGCCGATGGTGTTATTCCAAAGCTCAGTTTTCCATAGACATTTGATTTCAGGCCATGATAACTTAAAGTCTCTGTTGGGTCATTGCACACCAGGAATTATCAGGTCTCCTTTCCCATGGGCTGTAACATCATCAACATATTCAATTTCCTCAGGTCAGACATCCAACCTACCTCCTCAGATCTGTGATCTAGAACCATCTCTGATTTAAACCACTATTGTGGTAAGTGCCACCATGGTCAGGTAGAGATGAAGAACGACTCTTAATGTCTTAGGGTAGAGGAAGTTAACACAGAAAAACGTTATAAAATGGTTGGGAGATCTGGAAGAAAAAAGAAAAATAGGGCAGGTGACACCACCCCATATATGGAAACCCAAACTTCCCTGGAAAGAGATGCTCATTCCACACTACTGTGACCCACATTCGGGAACAGCTTTCCAGGAGCCTGCACACACAGCACCTGGTCAAGGAGATTAGTTCCTGCCTCTACAGGGTTGGTTTGCTGCTGCTGCTATGGGATCCAAAAGAACCCGCTTTCTTTCTTTCTTTTCTTCCTCTTTGCCTAGTGTTTGGCTGATCTTGACAGAACCTCCTAAAATGGAGGGCTGCAGGCAGGGGAGTGTGGGAAACTAGGTTCTTGTACTTTCTGTCCCTCTGGTGTGGGGAGAACACAGAAGGACAGAGATGGTGCTGAACACCCACACAAGGTGTCAGACACACTTGAACCTGAAAGTGGGAAAAGGGTGTTTGTGAAAAGAGAGGAGAGAAAGGAGTCTCAGAGATTTTAAAAGCGGCAGTTGGAGTTGAAGCTCCTGATACAGACTCTCTAAAAAGGTGCCTACAAGTCCCAGGGAGACATCTTTATTCAGATGACTGTATACTCCATTTTGAAGATTAGTCTAGACTTTGATCGTGAAAAGGGACGCACACCCTCCATCAAGCTTCCTCAGGGCACTCTTGACCTCGTTGCTTCTCAGGCTGTGAATGACGGGGCTCAACAGGGGGCTCACCACACAGAAGAGCACAGAGAGCAGGGTGTCCATGTTCAGCCTTCTCTGGGCCTGTCATAGTGAAAGTTGGCTGTTCCATAGAAGACCACCATGACAGTGAGGGGCGAAGCACATGTGGAGAAGGCCTTCCTCCTGCCCTGGGCAGAGGGAGTCCCCAGGAAGGCAGCCATGATGAGTGCGTAGGAGCCTGCTGTGAAGAGGCAGGGGCTCAGGCCAATGGTGGCACTGACCACGTGGAGCGCAGACTCGTTGACAGAGGTGTCTGAGCAGGAAAGCTTCAGGAGCAATGGGGTGTCACAGAGAAAGTGGCTGAACTGCTGGGGCCCACACAGAGTGAGTGTGATTGCCAGCACCGTGTGTGTGACCAAATTCACCAGCCCACACAGCCAGGACCCAGTCACCAGGCCAACACAGACCTTCACACTCATGTTGACTGGGTACTGAGGAGGACGGCAGGTGGCCACACAGCAGTCATACTGGCCACACAGCCAGTAAGACGCCTTCTGTGCCAGCACTTGTCACCAAGAAGAAGATCTGGGAAAGGCAGCCCTCATAAGAAATGGCCTTCTTCTCCCAACAGAAGTTCACCAGCAGTACTGGGAGGGTTGTGGATGTGTAGCAGATGTCCAAGAAGATCAAATTGCTGAGGAAAAAGTACATTGGAGTGTGGAGAGCAGGACTGACCCTAGTGGCCACTATTATGAGCATGTTCCCCAGGAGAGTGGTCAGGTAAATGACCAGAAAGAGCAGAAAGAACCAGCCCTGTAGCTTGGAGTGGTTTGAAAATCCCAAGAAGATGAATTCAGTGACAAATGATTGATTGCTCATTTCCAATGGTATCATAGCTACAAAACAGAGAAAAAGAGACCATGACGAGAATGGACTGAGAGCACCCCAAACAGGCTTGTTAATCTGCAGCAACATGGCAAATAATATTATATACAGAGATGCCTGGACTCTGGAAAGAGACGTATAGGAGTGACTTTAGAGAGAGCATAACTTCTCACAGACTTTTGCAAGGGTGCTCTTTTGTAAGAATAAATGGAGACTTGGTCAAAATGCACAACCAGCTATCAACCCCTGTGTCTCATTGAATCTGCAGTATCTCCCTCCTAACACTGTGCTTCACTGTGATGAATTCTTTTTTGTATGTCTGTTATTTCAAGTAATAAGTTTTCATTGTGGAAAAATAAAGAAAATGCAGAAAGTTATTCAGAAGAATAGAACAGGTCACAAAATCAAAGCTCTCTTTGCATTCATCTTATTCTATTTCTGTCTATCTTTAAAATATCCAAAGCAAAATTTTCCAATATTGTTGTACTCTATTTAGTTGTTTGCCTTGTAATCTTAATTTCCTAACATGAAATTAAGTTAATATAACCCTTTTTATTGAACATATAAACCTTCCATTCCATTTACTCTCATAAATATTGGAATAGAAGCTTTCATACATATGTATCTGTGATCATCTCTGATTATTTCTTAAAAGTAAAATTATAAGTCACCTGCTTTTAAATACATTGATCTATTTTTTCAATAGAAACTTTTATTTTGTTAAGTTTTATAAGATATAAGAAATTTTGACAAATGATATATACTTAGGTATTTTTCTTCTTTTGTATTGTAAGATTTACCTCACCAAACATTGCATTTCCTGAAAAAAAAATGATTGATACAATTACTGATTTTCTATCATGTTACCCATGCTACTCCGTGATCCATTGTTTTGAACTAAAATTTCTGTTTTTTTTTCAATCTTAAATGAAAAATATTATAGTAAAACTGTAGGCTCTTGGTCCAGATAGATGTGGATTGAAATCCATCTGTTGTTTACTAGATGATGTTTGTAAAAAAGTCAGCTCATCTCTATTTCTCAGTTTGTTTCTTGCTTAGGATGTTAATGATGTCTATTTCACAACTGCTGAAAGAATTTTTGAGGTAATATACGCTATGTTTCTGGCACATTACATTTACTCAATGCCTTTTATCAAGTTAGAATATGTCTATTCATTTTTTACTAGTAGTTTTTTTGTGTGTGTGTATGTGTGCTGGGTTTTGAATTCAGAGCCTTATGCATACTAAGCATACACTCTACCACTGGACTTTGCCGCTAGTTTCATTTCGTTATAGTATTTATCATAAATAGATATTGAATTTTCTTATTTTCTCTGCATCTCTTGAAATGATATATATTTTTTCTTATTTATTTTGTTACTATGGAAATACGGTTTATTGAATTTTTGAATATTGAACCAACCTTGCATTCTGGGATTGATCTCAATTGACTGTAATGTTATCCTTATTCTATATGGCTGAGTTCAGTTTGTTAATATTGTTCTCTGCTTGCTTTTGTATATTCTGTTTTCGCTGTTCTCCAGAGATAATCTATTTCTTGAAGAATTCTCACCTGTATTCTACTGTTATTTTCAGTCAATGCATGTTAGTGGACTAGTGGGAAACAGAGAATGGATTTCTGATGTTTCCAGGAAGTTCTGACTTAGGTACTGTAAACTCAGTCACAGGGATATGGCCTTCACAGTGACCCACTTTCTAGCAATATGGCTGAGCCTAGTTCTTATTCCTCCCGACGTTAGACATTTCGGCCCGTTCCTTTCCATAGCTGCAAAGATTTTCCGTTGAGTGTCCTAATGTAACAGTTTCTGTTAATCTTGCCCCTGAAGATAACAGCTTTTGTTCTATGCAAAAAATCAGGAAATGGGTCTGGGAGGAGTTTTGGCTGCTTTGACTGCTCTTTGTCCCTCCACCTATCCAAGAAATGATACCATTAAAGACACTTTCTCAGAATACTTCCCTATCTTCCTGGGAGCATTTTGTGGAATCCATGGAGAAAAAGAAAAAATACAAACATCTTATGTCTATAGCCCTCTTGGTCTTTATGCTCTTAAACCAGTCTGTACTTAGTCTTTAGCAATCCATTAAGTATTTTTTATTTGATTTTTATTTGAGTTTTTTTTTATAAATAAACTCCTATGTATCTAGTGGGTTCTCCCATAGTTAAAAAAATGCCTGGATTATTTTGGTTGCTTATATCTCCCCAGACTTCGGTTAGTTGTTTGCCTTATAATCTTCATCCCTAATAAAGTCAAGGAAAGTCATTAATTTGCATTTTCTTCTGCTCTTTTTGGTTATTATAATGATGAAAACAACATGCTTTCTAGCTATTTCGATAGATACTCAAGGTGAAATTTGAAGTCTATACACTTACTTTTCAAAAATATTTAGTAATTTCTAATTTAGTTAAATATTAGTTATTCTATTAAAAACAATCTCATTCCTAGCATATTTCCAAAAAATTAATGCACAGTTCACAAAAATTCTTGTGTAAAAATTCATAATAAAACTCAAACAAATATTATGCCATCAGCAGAAGGACAGAAGACAAATCACGGTTAATCATGATGTGGAATAATTCAGTTACTTTAGAAACACAAATACTGGAACATTAATAACATTGACAAATCTAAAAAAAAATTTCTGGGTGAAAGAAGCCAGATACAAAATATATACTGTATGTTTCCTTTAAATAAAGTTCAAAAATTAGCAAAACATCTATAATGGTAAAGTAATAATGGTGTTCTTTTTTTTTTTTTTTTTTTGGAGCTCAGGAGTGATATCAGTTGAAGCATGAATGAATTTTCTAAAATGATGGAAATGTTTTATATCCTGATTTTTTGTAGTTCATATATATGTAAAATATTATAAACCTGTACACTTTAGATCTGTGCATTCTTTGAGTACAAATTATAGTTCAATTTTTAAAACTAGCCTTATTTTAAAAATAAGTAATTAATGGGGAAGAGTGGTACCTGCCTGTAATCCCAGGTACTTGGGAGACTAAGGCATTAGGATCATAAATATGAAACTCTGCAAGGCCTCCCGCCCCAAATAATTGAAAGGGCCGGGGATATAGCTTCATGGTAGAGTGCCACTGGGTTCAATCCCCAGTACTGAAGTAAGTAAGTATGTAAGTAAGTAAATTGGTGAATAGAAGTGAAAGCATTTTTTCAGATGATTTTTAACTCAGGATTGGTTGGAACCACATCTAAATATTTTTTTAGGTCTCTAAGAGGTTAAATATTTTCTCCCATTTTTTTGCATTTTTCTACTTCTTTTTTTACCACAGTGATAGTCAAGGACATATCACATTTTAAAAGTGTCATCAGTTGTTTCCTGATCACGATCTGTTTGAAGCAGTGAATGTGATTGGTGGGTGCATTCGGTCTGTATCACAGATACAAAGCCTTGCTCACCATGATGGATGGGCGTGTGCATGTGTGTGTGTGTGTGTGTGTGTGTGTGTGTGTGTGTGTGTGTGTGTGTTATTGGTTGTGGGATTGGTGTTGACTGAGAACACTGTCTTATAGTTAGTGGGATGGCAAGTTGGCATCTCAGGCAACATTGATGGCAGAAATCTCAAAGATTATAGCAGGAATCTGCCACCTAAGGCTCAGCAAGCTCAGAACACTTGGTTATCCTAATTGCTATAAATGAAAAGACCCTCACTATTGATCTTCTCTGAGAGCTGCATCACACTGGGGCGGAAGGAGGGAGCCCATTTCCATAGAGATGTATCCTGTTTCTATGGAGACCCCAGCTACGCTTCAAGGGGCTGGTGGGATAGTACAAGTGGATGCTGCCAAGCCCTGGGTCATTCTGAGGAGCCTGCTACGTCAGGGGAGGTGGCAGGGTATCAGACTATGGGGCCGGGACTAGACTCATTGAAGCTGTGTCAGGCCTGAATTCTAAGCAAGGTACTTGGCAATAGAAACCTCGGAAAATGGCCCACCCCCCACTATGCCATTGGCCACCAGAGAGCCCAGGTGTGTCTCTGGAAGCCAGGCTTGGGTATGAGCATGGACATCAATGATTGCAGAGTATCAACAATAGGGGACCATAAATCTTTTTCAGGTGAGTGCAGACTGAAAACAGGGACATCTGGAGGGAGATAGACTGGGTTTTAGAAAATCATCAGATCTCTAGGTCTAGAACACGCAGATAGACCCACTCATGTAATTGTGCATGTGAGTCCAAGGAGCAGGGGTCGATAACTGTGAAACCTGGTTCCCCAGGTTTTAAACACACCTGTTTAGTTCAAAAGAGTTATCTGAGTGCTAAAAGAAGATCAAAATGAAGTGGACTGTATCTGAAGATGTGCTGTGTTGAAGTTGGGAGAAAATCTCTGAAGCCCTCATGGAGAAGGGTATGGAGAACTTTAAAGTCCTAGTTGAAGAGGACACGGTAAAGACAACAAATCAGTTTGGGCAGGCTGGCTAGCTGGTGGGATCACTCAGGAAAACACGAATATGTGAGGAATAGCATATGTAGAGGAGGCTTTAGTGGATTTGATTTGAGTAATGTTGAATGTGAGTTATCTTTGGGATAATCACGTGGAAATGCCCTTCACAGACAGCCTATAACTGAAGGTGTGGATTTGGGAGTCACTGTCTTGAAGGCAACTGTTACAGCAAAGGGTGAATATGAAATCCCCCAGGAGAATAGAGAAAGTAGAGAAGGAAATAGAGAAAGTAGGGATTCTTGTGATACTTGGTGTTCACGAAAATTGTAGTAAAAGTTTATCCAGAAATGACTAAAAACACCACACTATCTAGTTCAGTTGTAGGTATCACTTTCTCTGAATAATTTCCCTAAACAAGAGGTTACCTTATTAGCATTGATTTACAATAAATCAAATTTGAAATGGAGCTGGAAGCTACATGTACTTGACATTTCTTACGTTCTCTGTTTTCTCTATCAACTACCTGGATGAACATCAAGTCATTTATAAATCAGTGACATGTACTTTCTTTTAACTCCCCGTATCAAAAAGATCAATATGACAATCTCTTTTATAGGTAGATATCTAGATATTTTCAGAAAAAGAAATAAAATTCCACATAGAAGGCAGTTCAGCAGATTTTACTATGGGAAATTGGTACATGGTCTGTGGAAGTATAAAAGGGAAAACTAAACGTAAATATTCAGGGATTTAAAAATACAATCTCTGAAGTTGTGCATACTGCTATTGTAAAGGTCTTAAATATAAAGGTCAGTTCAGGAGGGACAATTTCATGGGGAATTGAAAAAAATCACCCAATGTGTGCTTATATAATTTTATCTACATATAAGTTTTTTCCTTGGTTTTACTGGCTAATTTCTTGTAGGTCACGGGTGTGGGGTAGGGTGAAGAATGATACCCAAACAATTTTCCTTATCCTCTATGCTCTTTATTAATGTAGGGCATTAGATTGAATTATCATCATGGTCACCATTAGAATCCATTATTAACAATCATAACTCATGAATGACACTTTGTGACACAATATGTACTTGCTCCTTAGATTTATATAATGCAGCATAGGAATTAGATCAACTTAATAGTAAACCCTCTGCTCTGCAATACTAATAACCATAATCATCATAAGCATCTAGGGCATATTTCATAGAAAAATAATTTGAGTGTGAGTTTTCTTAGATTGCTTCAATACACATAAATGCCTGACTTTAAAAAACTTGTTTAATGTAGTTTAAAAATGGCCTGTTTTCTGTAAAAATTAGATTGAATTTCGAATAATCCATTCTATCAAAACTTAGTAAATTTCTTTGAAAAGATGAATTTTTACATATCTGAATGAATCAGGAGTTTTCAAATTGAGTAACGAATAGAGACACATATTAGATAAAAATACCTAACACTTATTAAATGCCTATAAGACTTTTACATGCATTAACTTATTTGGTTTACACAACAACCTATAAGATAACCTATTATCCCCATTTTACAGAAAAAAGAATTGAAATTAATGCACAATATATTAATGCAAGTAGGGAAACATCAATGAATCCCTTTAATTTGCATAATGTACATTAATTTGTACATTTAATATGTATTAACTATTATGATTTAAGAAACAAAAAAGAAATTGACTCAGAAAATTTATCATGTGATAACTCTTATTTGTAGTGATACTTTGTTACCTGATGATAATACCATATATTAGTAAACTGTCTTATTATCTTCAATGCCCAGACATTCTTGTCTTTGGTTCTAATAATTCATTGCACATGATTAATAGGCCAACACAGCTTTCATTAAAATTCCAAATCTCAGGGTTTTAAGAAGCTTAAAGTATTTAAATTTCAATAGAAAGTCGGTGCTTCAGTTAATCACAACTAATTTTAAAATCTAAATATAAACAAAATAAAATAAATAAGTCTAGAGTCTTAAAAGAAGAACTTTTTTTTTTTTTGCTTTGCAATAAATGAAATGTTTTGCTGACTAAACTTAGGGATTCATTTCCTCATATGAAAAAAAAAAAAAAAAAACAAGGGCATGACCAAAACGAGGAAGAATGGTGTGATCATGAAAACCCTTATGCATATCAGGGAAACAATGATTCCTATTTGATCTCAATAGCACAAGCAATGATTAAGATTTTTAAATCCAATTTTTATGTTGCCCAGTAAATTGCTTAAAACACACACACACACACACACACACACACATACACACACACACACACACACACACACACACAGTACAAGGTCAATTTGTCCAAAAAAATATCTGAATGATTTCAGGTTCTTGTGGCAATGTGAATTTATTACTGTGAAATCTATGAGCTATCTGGCCTGGCCCAGAGTTGTCCTCATATCTTTCCATGTGGTGTGGGTGCTTTGAGCCGAGGGAAAGATCAGAGGTCATTGTGCAGAAGAGTGGGCCTCAGTCAGTGAGTTCCAAGTGTTCCCAGTGATGCTGGTCCAAGGACACACTTTGGGGGAGGCTGGGCTCTTTCACCTAACATGCAGGGATGCCCTTACCCCTAACTGGTAGATTTAAAATCTTAACAAATTCACCAAGAAAAAGCCTCCATCCTTTCTTGGAGATTCAGCACTCAATTCAGCATTTAACATCTCTTTCAGGTTTTTTGGGGGCCGGGGTATAGGGGGGCAGTTACTGGAGATTGAACTCAGGGGCTTTACCACTGAGCCACATCCCCAGCCCTATTTTATATTTTATTTAGAGACAGGGTCTCACTGAGTTTCTTGGTGCCTTGTTTTTGCTGAGGCTGTCTTTGAACTCACTATCCTCCTGCCTCAGCCTTCTGAGCTGCTGGGTTACAGGCGTGCACCAATGTGCCAGCTCTTTCAGTTCTTTTTATTTCACCTGTGCTTCTTCTTGCATAAAGGGGAAAAAGAAGACAAATTATTACCTCTTACGATATGTCAGAGCCTTCTAGTTATAAAATTCTTCAAAATAAAAAATTCTCTATTCCATCTAGGATTTTAAAATTTCTTTTCCTGGTAGTGGTTAGTTTCAATTCAAACCAATTTTGTTCCTATACAGGGTCTAATTTAGTCCTAAGCCAGATCTACTAAGAAACCCAAAGAGGATAAGATCTGATCCCTGTCCTGCTGCGCCCCTCCCCTGACTCAGGCAATGGCAAGGCCCTACTGAGGTGGATGGCGCAATGCGTCCATCCTCTGGAGGAGCGCAGTATGTTTCTGGGAATGGGCTGATTTGTTTTTGTAATCCTTTAATAAGTATAGTTTTGATTTCTCATATGACCATTATGTATAAATAAAAAATCATGACTTTCCCAATTAATGTAACTACTTCTAAAGCATAGATCTGTTTGCTCTAAATGCAATGATTTACTGTAGAGTGTAAATTGTTAATTTCTAAAGAAAAACTCCCTGTATTCCTGTCAAGGACGTTTTTGAGAAATTAAATTAAAATCAAGAGAAGGAAAATTAATGTTAAGAAGATAGATTAGTGCTTAGTACTGGGAAACTTGTTCTTGTTCTTGTGCACAATGGTTTGTGCTCTTACTTTTGTTTGATTAAAAGTAATAACAAATCAACTACTTGCCGTAACCATGGCACCGGTTCCAGTCAGTAAGTCAAGAAAAAATATTCAAGGTATAGGCCAATAGTTTGGGACATTTGTAACTATTATTAAATGTTAACTAAGCAGAAACATCTCAAAGCAAAACTCGAACTGAAAGTACAAATGCTTGCTTATGCATAAGCCAAAATACATTCTTCTATCCTAATTGTAGTTATGTAATATTTTGTTTGGTTATAATAATTTTTCCTGTTTTGTAACCACAAAGTACTGTAAGTCTGCCAAAATGAAAAGTATATATGATAAAATTCACAAATAATGATTGGAATCAACACCTTCACTTTGGTGTCTGTGTTGTTTCTCCACCCCCTCTTTCGCCGACTCCTCACCATCTGTTAGTCTCCTGAGACCCCCTGTTGGAGCTGGTCTCTGACACTGTCCTTCAACCAACTTACTATCTAATGGGAAGATGAACTCAATATGTGCAGGAAACTTGGTAACAATACTATGTAATCTAGAAATTATCAATATTTTCCCTTAGTGTTTGTTTGGGCAGCTCTGGAAATGGAGCACTTAATACTTGTCAAAGCGCTCCTCCAGGTCCTAGTTGGGCCTCTCAATTGTGTTCCAAACACTATGGCAACACCTTGTGTAAATGTGCACTCAGTAAAGGTTTGAAGAATGAAGAAGGTCTGTCAAGTACATCCATGGAGCAGAGTTTTTAAAATATTCTTTAAAGATAGTGCTGTGTGGGACCTAAAGGATCTAACAGAGACTTGACAGAGGCGAGAAGACATTTCTGTTTCAGTGGTTCTGGTGCAGATATCTTGCTGAGAAAATAAAGCCTCTGTGGGCATAAGTGAGGCCGCATAGCCCAGCGGCTTCTGAGGAACTCAGTGTCTCCTGTCTCCTAAACATATCCCTTATGGAGACCATCGGCTCAGTTCCCAGAGAACAAGCAGCTCTGTATCTTTCTTTCCTAATCAGTCATCTCAAAGTCAGGTGACCGAGAATGAAGTCACTTGAGTGACCCCAAAATATAATATTTCTAAAGGAGGGGGGTTGTGTATGAAGTAGATTACTCACAAGCTTCAGGGATTTATTACAGTTAATAAATTGCTTGCAACTCTCTTCCCCAAGCATCCATGTGTTGTAAGATAAAGATGAAAACCCCTAGTTAGTGAATGAATACGTTTCTAAACATAACTTCTTCTACAATTATTATTTTTATTTAAACAGATATTTTGGTAGGTCTATTGTTATGCTATATTGTATCATAATGGAAATGTGTCCCTATACTTTCTCCCTAAAAATTATTCCTTTTTGTCCTGCTCATCGAAGCAGAGGATTAACACTTAGCATTATCTATTGTTTACCATAAGTAATTTTCCACACACATCATCTCACTTAAGGAATTTAGGCATCCCAGTGTTTCTGGTTATGTTATTGGTTTTCTTCCAGTACTGGAGGCATCATGCTAAATCCCTCAGGGTTTGTGATATCCTCTTAAGTTATTTCTACTCTGGCAATACAAGTAGTATTGTGGAAATTTAGACACACATAGAAAAGGTGCTATGATAGGTCATTACATAAATGCCATCAAAATGGTAATGAAAATATGTACAATATTCTGTAATATGATTTTAAGGTGTAGGTATATCCTGATTCTGGAATAGTGTTTTTGAAAATTGTGATGGTAAATAAACTACTTACCAGAAACTCTCACAGAGAGGTGTAGATTTCTGGTTTTGGTGTGGCCCTTGCTGCTCTCCCTACTAGCACCTGGGATGCAAAGAAAGCTCTTGGTAAAACTGGCTGTTGGTCTCCATTCACCACAAAACGGACCTGTTATTCTGAAAGTTGCCTTTCGCATATCTGTGGCCTCATAAAGAAGTCAAAATCCTCTGATCTCTCACAATTCATTTTCCTGTGATGGACATTTATACAGGTCTGGGGCTGACCTGTTGGGAATATGTATCGTGCCTTTCCTCTGCAGCTTCTCTGGGACTCCTCAGTGTGCAAACACAACTCAAGGGCAATGGCTTGAGTTCAACTGCAACAATGGAGAGCAGTTAATTTGCTGTTGGAATAATTAGTGTCTTGGCAATCACCTGTTCCCAGCATGCAGCGAGAAGATCAGTGTCCTCTCTCTTCTGGGATTTGGGTGAGCAAAGTTCAGAGTGAGATTTCTGCTAAGAAGTTGTGGGTGGCTGAAACCTCAAAACTGCCTTCCCTTCCCGCTAGAGAGAGAAGGGCTCAGGGTGGGTGTACACTTATTGGGATGGATTTCGCACAGCATATGAAGTTTTTCATTCATGTTACATACTTTGCCAGATGGACAGATATCAGAAGCCACAATATTAAAAGCATCCCCAATATCTTCAGCTGATCCACTCCTGCTAAGGGCTGATCCCTTACCAAACTCTGTATGACTTCGTGCCCCTTAATTTTATGATCCTGCTGATGCTCATGACCTGGTGAAGAAATTGTTTGCTATGGAGTTTAAAAGTAGGGGGAAAAAAGAGTCATCAAACAGGTCTTTCATGCACAGATGGAAAAAAGACAACAAGCTTGAAAGTCTTGTAGTATTTTACTGCACAAAAATAAAAATAAAAGTATTAGATAAAGAGATAAGTCTCTAAAACTTAAAATTTCCCATAATACAATGGGGTTTTCCTCATGCTTAGGAGAGACACGTTAACAGTACTCCTAAAAAATCTTAGAATGATTAGCCATCAGGGAAAGGCAAAGCTAAAGCACATTTGATGAAGCACTTCACACATTCCAGGGTGGTCACAATAAAAGGAATGATAATGATGTGTTGTTAAGGGAGTGAGGAAATCAGAAGCTTTATTCACCACTCCTAATAATAAGGTAAGCTGGTTCCGCTGGTCTGAAAATTATCTGGAACTTCTTCAGGCAGTTAAATATGGAGTTAACGATCTACCTCTTCCACTCCTTCTTACAAACTCAAAATGAATAAAAAAATTTGCCAACCAATGATTTGTACATGAATGTTCATATAATGTTCATATTATATATAATGTTCATATTATATATACGAATCTTATTCATATTATCAAAAAGGGAAAATGACCAGGCAGGTCTGTAATCTAGCTACTCAAGAAGCTGAGGCAGGAGGATCAAAAATTCAGGGAAAACCTCTGAAAATTTGCAAGACCCTATCCCAAACAAAATTTTTAAAAGGGTTGGGCTTTGGCTTAGTGGTAGAACATTGTTTAGTGTGCAGGAGGCTCCGGGTTCAATCTGCAGTACGACACCCACACAGACACAAAGTAAAAATTACTATCCAGTGGAAAATGAACAAAGAAATGTGGCATTTTCATAAGATGGAAATCAGTCACAATAAGGAGGAATAAACTAAAATACTAATACAAGCTACAATATAACTGAAAATTGCAAACATCCTAAGTGAAAGGACTCAGATCCAAAAGGCGTATATGGTATTACTTCATTAAAAATATCCACAGAAACTCGAGTGTATACATAGGTCTTTCCACATGTGAAGGAGAAACACAGAAATGGTGTTTATTTAAAACTTAGAATCAAGATCCATTAGGAAAATGCAAGTCAAAGTCGCATGGCACATAGCACTTCACATTCACTAGTGTTCGCTAGAGCTGCAATATTGGGGGAAAGGAGATTGACTGCTTTGGGTATAGGCTTTTTTTGTAGAGAAAAATAATAAAAATATTCTGAAATACCTGTGGATTAGAGAACCCAGGTGAGGTCACAATGTGTCACATGCTTAGCACAGTGTGCTTTCCCTGGTTGGAGGGGCACCACAGTGGTCATGAGACACTGTGAATGGAGAGAGCGCTCTTGAATTGCTGCTGAAGAGTTCACATATTTCTACAACTAAGACATTTCCTAGAATGAAACCATCATCTAGTTCTAATCTCACTATACAGTCTGTCTCTCAGCAAGCTTCCTCAGGGCACTCTGGACCTCGTTGCTTCTCAGGCTGTGAATGATGGGCTTCAACATGGGGGTCACCACACAGAAGAGCACAGAGACCAGGGTGTCCGTGTCCAGCCTTCTCTGGGCCTGTCATAGTGCAAGTTGGCTGTTCCATAGAAGACTGCCATGACAGTGAGGGGGGACCCATAGGTGGAGAAGGCCTTCCTCCTGCCCTGGGCAGAGGGAATCCCCAGGATGGCCGCCATGATGAGTGCGTAGGAGCCTGCAGTGAAGAGGCAGAAGCTCAGGCCCATGGTGGCACTGACCACGTGGAGCGCAGACTCGTTGACAGAGGTGTCTGAGCAGGAAAGCTTCAGGAGCAATGGGGTGTCACAGAGAAAGTGGCTGATCTGGTGGGGCTCACACAGAGTGAGTGTGATGGCCAGCACCGTGTGTGAGACCAAATTCACCAGCCCACACAGCCACGACCCAGTCACCAAGCCAACACAGACCTTCACACTCATGATGACTGGGTACTGAGGAGGACGGCAGGTGGCCACACAGCAGTCATACTGGCCACACAGCCAGTAAGACGCCTTCTGTGCCAGCACTTGTCACCAAGAAGAAGATCTGAGAAAAGCAGCCCTCATAAGAAATGGCCTTCATCTCCCAGAAGATGTTCACCAGCAGTACTGGGAGGGTGGTGGATGTGTAGCAGACGTCCAAGAAGCTCAAATTGCTGAGGAAAAAGTACATTGGAGTGTGGAGAGCAGGACTGACCCTGGTGGCCACTATTATGAGCATGTTCCCCAGGAGAGGGGTAAGGTAAATGACTAGAAAGAGCAGGAAGAACCAGCCCTGTAGGTTGGAGTGGTTGGGAAATCTCAAGAAAATGAATTCAGTGACAAATGATTGATTGCTCATTTCCAATGTTGTCATAGCTACAAAACAGAAAAAAAAGAGACCATGATGAAAATGGACAGAGAGCACCCCAAACAGGCTTGTTAATCTGCAGCAACATGGCAAATAATATTGAATGAAAAGCAGCCTGGAGACGGATAACCTGTGGGACTGGTCTCAAGGAATCAGACCCATGGAGCTGCACACATTTGCAGGGTGATGGTGGGTGGGAGTAACCAAAGAATTGCTAGAAGCCAACAGAAAGCCATTCGACCTCTTAATGGTGTGAAGTCATTTCTCACTGTCTCAGTAATCTCTGTCTCCTGATGTCCTTTTATGTAAACATAGGATTTTTAAAGAAGTTCATTTTCATTGCAAATGTTAAGAAAAAATTTACAAAGCAGAGTCATCATCTGCAGAATCAGTCGGTGTTGCCTTCAGTGTTTTCCAATGTAGAGATTTTCTCATTTTACATAAATCTTGATCTCTGTGTTTGGAAAGGCAGAAGTTAACAATTCCTGTACAATGCTGAAATTATCAGGGCCAGAGCAAAATAGAGGAAAGAAGTTGATGAAGTGGGGTTGGACTGGCTATCTTAAGTAGACAGGGAAGATCAGTGGAATAGAAGGAGAATGAGAGGGTGGAGAGGTTTGGGAAGGGAGGGACAGTACAAGGTCTCTACGCAGATCATGTTATGTGCACATGGAAGTCTATCACAGGGGACTGCACCTGAATGTATTTGTAGAAAGCACCAGTCAGAAATTAACAGATAAATGACCCAAAGAAAGATCAGTAGAGAAAGTATAATGGGGGCGGGAAGGGGAGGGAGATGGGGGGTGGGGACTGAATGGAGTAAATCAGATTCCATGCACGTAGGATCTTTTCTAAATCAACCCAACTTCTATGTATAACTATTAGGCTCTAATAAAAAATTTAAGAAGATGACATGATCCTATCAGCAAAGAGTGAGATTTGAATTCTTCTTGACCTATTTGTATACCTTTAATTTCTTTCTTTTGTCCAATGGCTCTGGCAATTTGTGAAAGAGGGGGCACCCTGTCTTCTTCCAGTTTTTAGAGTGAGTGCTTTCAACCTTTCTCTACTTAGAATGATGCTGCCTTGGGTTTAGCATAGAGAGCTTTTACAATGCTTTTACAAAGTTCCTTCTGTCCTTAGTGTTTCTACATTTTTGACAGGTAGGGGTGCTATATTTTGCTAAATGTTTTTTCTGCATCTATTGAGATGATCAATAAACTTACATCTCTTTTAAATAAACTTAATCTCTCCCCTTTGGCTAAACATTCAGATCATATCCAGTCCTATAAATATTTTAATGAACATTTTCCTACATAAACATATGTGACCATTTTGAATTATCTCTTCAGAATAAAATTTAAATCTGA
Organism: Ictidomys tridecemlineatus; assembly: GCF_052094955.1. NCBI lineage: Eukaryota > Metazoa > Chordata > Mammalia > Rodentia > Sciuridae > Ictidomys > Ictidomys tridecemlineatus. The sequence continues at coordinate 128,253 of NW_027526127.1, forward strand.
CATAAAAGAATTTGTTGTGCAGTTTCTATTTAACACTAGCTAATGGGAGACATTATATTAAGTAAAATAAGCCAGACACATAAGAGAAATAGCAGTTTTTCACTTCTTTGTGGAAGCTAAAAAGTTGATCTCAGAGAAGTCGGGAGTAGAGCCCTGGTTATTGGAGCCTGGGAGAGAATCCCAAAAATTATTGTGAGTCTGATTTCTCAAAGACGCATGTGAAGGACTGCCTGAAACATGCCCTCTGAGTATGGTAGTTAAAAAAAATAAGAGTGGACTTCTAACAGAGTCCTCAGAAAATCTCTCTTCTCTCTTCAGTGGGCAGCAGGAGGTCCATGGGTCTGGCTGCCTAGGAGCTAGCTGTGGTGTTCAAATGGGCAGGACCAGGACGGCTGGAGAATCTCAATAATCACTAGTAGACTGCATTCTAGGTGAGGGCAGGCTGGAAACAGGCCATCCAGAAGGAAATGGCTTGAGCTCTGAAAATGACAGAATCTGTGGATTTAGGAAACCGTTGTGGGTCCAATCCACTCATAACACCTACTCCCTGGGTCAGTCCACGGTTGCCACAGTTACCACAGGCCTGACCAGAACGACCCAGAGGCGGAGATGCACTCTGACCTCTTGGCTTGGAGGTTTGGTCTGGGGCCAGCTGACCCATTGCTGCCAGCCTGAGATGAGTTGGGACACCGAGGTGGAAGGGAACAAGGGGGGAAGCGTCCCTAGCTCATGTCAGCCAGAAGGTTGGGGCTGGGGAGGGGACAGGAGGAGACAGTTCGCAGGGGACAAGATGTGATTTCCCAGGGCATGTCTCCAGCCACACTCCACCTGCCCACACTCCTCTCAGTACAGTGGGCCTTTCATATAATTAACCCACAAAATGGATGGATCCACAGATTAGGTCACAAGTTTCACAGTCTAATCATTTCACCTCTGAACACTGCTACTGTGGCTGACCCTAAGGTGTTGGTGGGGGGATACCTTATTTCTAAGCCATAATAGTCTCTATAGTCCATGTGCTTTGGTTAGAATACCTTCATGTCGTCTGGAAGAGTAATCGGGTGCCAAAACAAGATTAAAATAAAATATATGGTAACTGAAGATGTGACATTTGGAGCTTGGGGAAAATCTCTGAAGAGGAGCCCTGGGTGGAGCACTTTAAAATTCTGGTGACGAGGCCACAAGAGGGCACCTGGTCTGTGGGGTAGCTGAGTGGCAGTTGGATCACTCATTAAAACATAAAAAAATGAGAAGGAGCATGTCTGGGGAGAGGAAAGAAGGAAAGGAGGTTGGGCCTGGAGTCTGGGTACCTGCGGGGTCTCCCCAAGGACATTCCAGGAGGCAGCGGGACAGGTTCCCAGGAGATAGGCCTGGGAGTCATGGCTTAGAGTGACTGTGGAAGTCACAGGTGCTCATAAAGCCAAAAGAGAGCAGGGTGAGGAGAGAGGGCTTTATGGACTGTGCGGAAAAGAAGGTGTCCAGAAGGAGGCTCACCAGCTATCAGCAATCATTCTGCACCACAGTGTCAAAGCTCTGCTCTCTGTACAAGGCCTTCTGCACTCCAGTCTAAAACCTCTGCTCTCTATAAGAGTCCTTCTGCACCCCAGTCTACAACCTCTGCTCCCTGCAATAATCCTTCTCCATCCCAGTCTCTAAGTTCTGCTCTCTGGAACACTCTTTTTGCACCCCATTCTCGAACATCTGCTCTCCACAACAGTCCTTCTGCACCTCAGTCTGAAAACTCTGCTCTCTGCAACAATCATTCTGCACCCAAGTCTCCAACCTCTGCTATCTGTAACCGTCCTTCTAAACCTCATTCTCCAAACTCTGCTCTCTATACTATGTTTCTTCACACCAGTCTCCAAACTGTGATATCTGTAACAGGCCTTCTACACCCCAGTCTCCAACCTCTGCTCCCTGAAAGAATCCTTCTGCACCCCATTCTCCACGTTCTGCTCTCTGAAAGAGTCCTTCTGCACCCCACTCTAGAACATCTGCTCTCTGCAAGAGTTTTTCTGAACCTAAGTCTGAAAACCCTGCTCTCTGCAACAATCATTCTGCAACCAAGTCTCCAAACTCTGCTCTCTGTAATAGTTTTTCAGCAACTCAGTCTCCAAACTCTGCTCTCTAAAATATCCTTCTGCACACCAGTCTACAAACTGTGCTATCTGTAACAGTCCTTCTCCACCCCAGTCTCCAACCTCTGCTCTCTGTAACAGGCCTTCAGCACCCCAGTCTCCAACCTCTGCTCTCTGTAATAGTTTTTCAGCAACTCAGTCTCCAAACTCTGCTCTCTATAATATCCTTCTGCACACCAGTCTACAAACTGTGCTATCTGTAACAGTCCTTCTCCACCCCAGTCTCCAACCTCTGCTCTCTGTAACAGGCCTTCAGCACCCCAGTCTCCAACCTCTGCTCTCTGTAACAGGCCTTCTTCACCCCAGTCTCCAACCTCTGTTCTCTGCAACAGTCATTCTGCACCCCTGTCTCCAACCTCTGCTCTCTGTAACAGTCCTCCTATACCTCATTCTCCAAACTCTGCTCTCTGTAATGGTCCTTCTTCACCCCAGTCTCCAAACTCGGCTTTGTGTATCAGTCGTTCTGCAACCAGAATGAAACCTCTGCACTTTGTAACGATCCTTCTGAACACTAGTCTCAAAACTCTGCTCTCATTAACAGTTCTTCTGAACCATAATATCCAAACTCTGCTCTCTGTAACACTCCTTATGCAACCCAGTCTCCATCCTCTGCTCTCTGTAAGAATCTTTCTGCACCCCAGTCTCCAACCTCTGCTCTCTATAAAAGTCCATCTTCACCTGAGTCTCCAACCTCTGCTCTCTGTAACAGTTGTTCTGCATCCCAGTCTCCAACATCTACTCTCTGCAATGATCCTTCTTCTCCCCAGGCTCCAACCTCTGCTCTCTGCAATGGTCCTTCTGCACCCCAGTCTCCAAACTCTGCTCTCTGTAACAGTCCTTCTGTACCGCAGTCTCCAACCTCTTCTCTCTGTAACGGTCATTCTGCACCCCAATTGCCAACCTCTTCTTTCTATAATAGTGCTTCTGCACCTCAGTCTGAAACCTCTGCTCTCTGCAACGATCCTTCCGTACTACAGTCTCCGAACTGTGCTGTCTGTAACAGTCTTTCTGCACCCCAGTCTCCAACCTCTGCTCTCTGTAAAACGCCTTCTGCACTCCAGTTTTCAAACTCTGCTCTCTGTAACAGGCCTTCTACACTCCAGTCTCCAACCTCTTCTCTCTGCAACAATCTTTCTGCACGTCACTTTCCAAACTCTACTCTCTCCAACAGTTATTCTGCACCCCAGTCTCTAACCTCTGCTCTCTGTAAGATTCTTCTGCACCTCAGTCTCCAACCTCTGCTCTCTGTAACAGTCTATATGCACCCTAGTATCAAACCTTTGCTCTCTGTAACAATCTTAGGCACCTAAATCTCCAACTTCAGCTCTCTGCATTGGTCTTTCTGCACACCAGTCTCCAAACTCTATTCTCTGCAACAGTCCTTTTGCACCACAGTCTCCAAAGTCTGCTTTCTGTATCAGTCCTTCTGTACCCAAGTCTACAACCTTACTCTTTGCAACATTTCTTCTGCTCCCCAATCTCCAACCTGTGCTCTCTGTAACTGTCCTTCTGCACCCCAGTATCCAACATTTGCTCTCTGTAAGTATCGTTTTCCACCATAGTCTCCAACCTTTGCTCTCCTCAACGATCATTCCACACCTCAGTCTCCAACCTCTGCTCTCTGCAACGATCATTCTGCACCCCAGTCTTCAACCACTGGTCTCTTATCAGTACTTATGCAGCTAAGTCTCCAACCTATGCTCTCTGTAAGATACTTCTGCACACCAGTCTACAACATCTGCTCTCTGCAATGATCCTTTAGAACCCGAGTCTCCAACTTCTGCTTCCTGAAACAGTTTTTCTGTACAGCAGTCTCCAAATTCTGCTCTCTGTAACGGTCCTTCTACTCCCCAGTCTCCAACCTCTACTTTCTGTATTAGTCTTTCTGCACCCCAGTCTCCAAACTCTGCTCTCTGTAACAGTTTTTCTGCACATCAGTTTCCAAATTCTACACTCTGAAACAGTTCTCTACACCCCATTCTCCACCCTCTGCTCTCGGTAACAGTTCTTCTGCACCCCAATCTCCAAACTCTACTCTCTGTAACACTTCTTCTGCACTCCAGTGTCTACCCTGTGATCTCTGACAATTCGTCTGGACATCAGTCTCCAACCTCTGCTCTCTAAAAAGTTCCTTCTGCTCCTCAGTCTCCATACTCTACTATCTGTAAACGTCCTTCTGCACCTCAGTCTCCAAACTTTGCTCTCTGTAAGATCCTTCTGCAACCAATTCTCCAAACTCTGCTCTCTGTAACAGTCCTTCAGCACACCGATCTCCAAACTCTGCTCTCTGTAACAGGCCTTCTGCACCCCAGTCTTATAACTTTGCTCTCTTTAATAGGCCTTCTGCACCCAAGTCTCATACCTCTGCTCTCTGCAATGATTCTTCTGCAACCCAGGATCCAATATCTGCTCTCTGCAACAGTATTTCTGCACCTCAGTCTGAAAACACTGCTCTCTGCAACAATCCTTTAGCACCCCAGTCTTAAACCTCTGCTCTTGTAACACTTCTTCTGCACCTCTGTTTCAAAAATGCTCTCGGTAAGATCCTTCTGCAACCCAGTCTCGAAACTGTGCTATCTTTAACAGTCCTTCTGCGCCCCAGTCTCCAACCTCTGCTCTCTGCAACAGTCCTTCTGCACCCCAGTCTCCAACCTCTACTCTCTTTTTTTTTCCTCTGTCACACTCTCATTTTTTTTTATTTTTTATTTATTTATTTATTTTTTTTATTGTTGGTCGTTCACAACCTTACACAGTTCTTAATACATCATATTTCACAGTTTGATTCAAGCGGGTTATGAACTCCCAACTTTACCCCGTATACAGATTGCTGTATCACATCAGTTACCCTTCCATTGATTGACATATTGCCTTTCTAGTGTCTGATGTATTCTGCTGTAAGTCCTATTCTCTACTATCCCCCCTCCCCTCCCCTCCCCTCCCCTTTTCTCTCTCTACCCCTTCTACTGTAAATAATTTCTTCCATTTGTATTATCTTGTCTTACCCCTCCATTGCATAGTTTTTGATATATCATATTTCACATTTTGATTCAAGTGGGTTATGCACTCCCATTTTACCCCTTATACAGCTTGCAGAATCACATCAGTTACACTTCCATTGCTTTACATATTGCCATCCTAGTGTCTGTTGTATTCTGCTGCCTTTCCTATCCTCTAATATCCCCCCTCCTTTCCCCTCCCCTCCCCTTTTCTCTCTCTACCCCACTACTGTAATTCATTCCTCCCCCTTGTATTATTTTTCCCTTTCCCCTCACTTCCTCTTGTATGTAATTTTGTATAACCCTGAGGGTCTCGTTCCATTTCCATGCAATTTCACTTCTTTCTCCCTTTCCCTCCCACCTCTCAACCCTGTTTAATGATGGTCTTCTTCTCGTGCTCTTCTTCCCTAGTCTGTTATTAATTACTCTCCTTATATCAAAGAAGACATTTGGCATTTGTTTTTTAGGGCTTGGCTAGCTTCACTGAGCATAATCTGCTCTAATGCCATCCATTTCCCTCCAAATTCTATGATTTTGTCATTTCTTAATGCAGAGTAATACTCCATTGTGTATAAATGCCACATTTTTTTATCCATTCGTCTATTGAAGGGCATCTAGTTTGGTTTCACAGTCTTGCTATTGTGAATCATGCTGCTATGAACATCGATGTAGCAGTGTCCCTGTAGCATGCTCTTTTTAGGTCTTTAGGGAATAGACCGAGAAGGGGGATAGCTGGGTCAAATGGTGGTTCCATTCCCAGTTTTCCAAGAAATCTCCATACTGCTTTCCAAATTGGCTGCACCAATTTGCAGTCCCACCAACAATGTACAAGTTTACCCTTTTCCCCACATCCTTGCCAGCACTTATTGTTGTTTGACTTTGTAATGGCTGCCAATCTTACTGGAGTGAGATGGTATCTTAGGGTGGTTTTGATTTGCATTTCTCTGACTGCTAGAGTTGGTGAGCATTTTTTCATGTACTTGTTGATTGATTGTATGTCCTCATCTGAGAAGTGTCTGTTCAAGTCCTTGGCCCATTTGTTGATGGGATTATTTGTTATCTCATTGTCTAATTTTCTGAGTTCTTTATATACTCTGGATATTAGGGCTCTATCTGAAGTGTGAGGAGTAAAGATTTGTTCCCATGATGTAGGCTCCCTATTTACCTCTCTTATTGTTTCTTTTGCTGAGAAAAAACTTTTTAGTTTGAGTAAGTCCCATTTGTTGATTCTAGATGTTAACTCTTGTGCTATGGGTTTCCTATTGAGGAATTTGGAGCCCAACCCCACAGCATGTAGGTCGTAGCCAACTTTCTCTTCTATCAGATGCCGTTTCTCTGGTTTAATATCAAGCTCCTTGATCCATTTTGAGTTAACTTTTGTGCATGGTGAGAGAAAGGGATTCAGTTTCATTTTGTTGCATATGGATTTCCAGCTTTCCCAGCACCATTTGTTGAAGATGCTATCCTTCCTCCATTGCATGCTTTTAGCCCCTTTATCAAATATAAGAAAGTTGTAGTTTTGTGGGTTGGTTTCTGTGTCCTCTATTCTGTACCATTGGTCCACCCGCCCGTTTTGGTACCAGTACCATGCTGGTTTTGTTACTATTGCTCTGTAGTATAGTTTGAAATATGGAATCACTATACCACCTGATTCACACTTCCTGCTTAGTATTGTTTTTGCTATTCTGGGTCTTTTATTCTTCCATATGAATTTCATGATTGCTTTCTCTATTTCTACAAAAAATGCTGTTGGGATTTTGATTGGCATTGCATTAAACCTATAGAGAACTTTTGGTAATGTCGCCATTTTGATGATGTTAGTTCTGCCTATCCATGAACAGGGTATATTTTTCCATCTTCTAAGGTCTTCTTCAATTTCTCTCTTTAGGGTTCTGTAGTTTTCATTGTATAAGTGTTTCACCTCTTTTGTTAGGTTGATTCCCAAGTATTTTTTTCTTTTTGAGAATATTGTGAACAGAGTGGTTGTCCTCGTGTCCATTTCAGAGGATTTGTCGCTGATATACAGGAATGCCTTTGATTTATGCGTGTTGATTTTATAACCTGCCACTTTGCTGAATTCATTTATTAGCTCTAACAGTTTCTTTGTAGACCCTATTGGGTCTTCTAGGTAAAGAATCATGTCATCTGCAAATTGTGATAATTTAAGTTCTTCTTTACCTATTTTTATTCCTTTAATTTCTTTCGTCTGTCTAATTGCTCTGGCCAGTGTTTCGAGAACTATGTTGAACAGAAGTGGTGAGAGAGGGCATCCCTGTCTTGTTCCAGATTTTAGAGGGAATGCCTTCAATTTTTCTCCATTCAGAATGATGCTAGCCTGAGGCTTAGCATAAATTGCTTTTACAATGTTGAGGTATGTTCCTTTTATCCCTAGTTTTTAACATAAACGTATGCTGTACTTTGTCGAATGCTTTTTCTGCATCTATCGAGATGATCATATGGTTCTTATTTTTAAGTCTATTGATGTGGTGAATAACATTTATTGATTTCCGTATATTGAACCAGCCTTGCATATCAGGGATGAATTCTACTTGATCATGGTGCACAATTTTTTTGATATGTTTTTGTATCTGATTTGCCAGAATTTTATTGAGGATTTTTGCATCTAGGTTCATTAGAGATATTGGTCTGTAGTATTCTTTCTTTGAAGTGTCTTTGTCTGGTTTCGGAATCAGGGTGATGTTGGCCTCGTAGAATGAATTTGGAAGTTCTCCCTTTTTTTCTATTTCCTGAAATAGCTTGAAAAGTATTGGTATTAGTTCCTCTTTAAAGGTTTTGTAAAACTCTTCTGTATACCCATCCGGTCCTTGGCTTTTCTTAGATGGTAATCTTTTGATGGTTTCTTCTATTTCCTAAATTGATATCGGTCTGTTTAGATTGTCTATATCCTCCTGACTCAATCTGGGCAGATTATATGACTTAAGAAATTTATCGATGCCTTCACTATCTTCTATTTTTTTGGAGTATAATGATTCAAAATAATTTCTGATTATCTTCTGTATTTCTGAAGTGTCTGTCGTGATCTTGCCTTTTTCATCCCTTATGCTAGTAATTTGAGTTCTCTCTCTTCTTCTCTTTGCTAGCATGGCTAAGGGTCTGTCAATTTTATGTATCTTTTCAAAGAACCAACTTTTCGTTTTGTCAATTTTTTCAATTTTTTTGTTTCGATTTCATTAATTACAGCTCTGATTTTAATTATTTCTTGCCTTCTACTTCTCTTGCTGTTGTTTTGCTCTTCTTTTTCTAGGATTTTGAGATGAAGTATAAGATCATTTATTTGTTGGTTTTTTCTTTTTTTAAGGAATGAACTCCAAGCAACGAATTTTCCTCTTAGAACTGCTTTCAATGTGTCCCATAGATTCCGATATGTTGTGTCTGTGTTTTCATTAAACTCTAAGAAATTTTTAATTTCCTCCTTGATGTCTTCTAAAACCCATTGATCATTCAGTAACCTATTGTTCATTCTCCAAGTGATGCACGATTTTTCATTGCTTCTTTTATCGTTGATTTTTAGTTTCATTCCATTATGATCAGATAAGATGCATGGTATTATCTCTGCTCCTTTATATTGTCTAAGAGTTGCCCTGTGACATAATATATGATCTATTTTTGAGAAGGATCCATGTGCTGTTGAGAAAAAAGTGTAGCTTCTTGATGTTGGGTGGTATATTCTATATATGTGAATTAAGTCTAGGTTGTTAATTGTGTTATTGAGTTCTATAGTTTTCTTATTCAACTTTTGTTTGGAAGATCTGTCCAGTGGTGAGAAAAGTGTGTTGAAGTCTTCCATGATTATTGTATGGTGGTCTATTAGACTCTTGAACTTGAGAATAGTTAGCTTGATGAACACAGCAGCACCGTTGTTTGGGGCATATATATTTATGATTGTTATGTCTTGTTGGTGTATAGTTCTCTTGAGCAGTATGTAGTGCCCTTCTTTATCCCTTTTGATTAACTTTGGTTTGAAATCTATTTTATTTGATATGAGTATGGACACTCCTTCTTGTTTCCGCAGTCCATATGAGTGATATGATTTTTCCCAACCTCTCACCTTCAGTCTATGTATATCCTTTCCTATCAAATGCGTCTCCTGTAGGCAGAATATTGTTGGGTCTTGTTTTGTGATCCATTAAACTAGCCCGTGTCTCTTAATTGGTGAGTTTAAGCCATTAACATTTAGGGTTATTATTGAGATATGGTTTATTCTTCCAGCCATATTTGTTTATTAATGCTGCTAAACCTGATTTGTTTTCCTCTTTTATTATTTTCCCCCCTTTACTGTCCTACCTCCCACTGTTGGTTTTCATTGTTGTTTTCCATTTCCTCTTCCTGTAGTGTTTTGCCAAGGATTTTTTGAAGAGATGGTTTTCTAGCTGCAAATTCTTTTAACTTTTGTTTATCATGGAATGTTTTAATTTCATCTTCCATCCTGAAGCTTAATTTCGCTGGATACACGATTCTTGGTTGGAACCCATTTTCTTTTAGCGTTTGAAATATGTTATTCCAGGATCTTCTAGCTTTTAGAGTCTGTGTTGAGAGATCAGCTGTTATCCTGATTGGTTTACCCCTAAATGTAATCTGCTTCCTTTTTCTTGTAGCTTTTAAAATTCTCTCCTTATTCTGTATGTTGGACATCTTCATTATAATGTGTCTAGGTGTGGATCTCTTATGATTTTGCACATTGTGCGTCCTGTAGGCTTCTAGGATTTGGGGTTCTGTCTCATTCTTCAAGTCTGGGACGTTTTCTAGTATTATTTCACTGAATATATTGTCTATTCCTTTGGTTTAGAGCTCTGTGCCTTCCTGCATCCCAATGACTCTTAAGTTTGGTCTTTTGATATTATCCCATATTTCTTGGATGTTCTGCTCATGGTTTCTTAGCAGACTTGCTGAGCTGTCTATGTTCTTTTCAAGTTGAAATACTCTGTCTTCATTGTCTGATGTTCTATATTCTAAGTGATCCACTCTGCTGGTAGTATTCTCAATTGAGTTTTTAAGATGGTTTATTGCTTCCTGCATTTCTAAGATTTCTATTTGTTTGTTTTTTATTTCCTCTATCTTCCTGTGAAATTGATCTTTTACTTCCTGGATTTTTTTATGTAGTTCCTTGTCAATGTGATCTTTCATTGTCTGATTTTGCTGTCTCATGTCTTCCTTGAGACTCCAGATCATCTGAAGCATGTATATCCTGACCTCTCTGTCTGACATTCCATCTGTTGCAGCTATTACCTATTCTAGGGTTGAGTTGACCTGCATTGTCTGTGGTCCTTTCTTTCCTTGTCTTTTCATACTGCTGGCGTTTCTTTCTGCTTGGTGAAACTGTTGTGTTTTTTAAATTATCCCTCTATTTATTTATATTGCTCCTGTATAGTTGAAAATTCTCCCTTGCAGGACAGGTGATGGCTGTGATCCTCCACTAATTGGTGCGATCCATCTACCACACTGGCGGGCCCTAGGTCTGCTCTGCTGGCCGGTCGAAGGTCTGCCTACCCAGCAGGCGTGAGGGGCACCACTGTCTCTCCGCAGGTTGCTGGGCCTAACGTCCCGATGGGTCCCCGGTACGCCTACCTTGCAGGCACTTGGGGTGGGGCCGGCTCCGGCCCACAACAAGCCGCTGGGCCTGATCTGCTGGTGGTCACAGTCCCGCCTACCTTGCAGGCACTGGGGGAGGGGACGGGCCTGCCCCACAGAAGGCCCCTGGTGGGTCACAGGACCGCGTTCCCTGCAGGCACATGTGTCAGCTCTGTCTCTCCACAGATTGCTGGGCCTGACCTGTCCATGGGTCGCCAGTTCTCCTACCTTCCAACCTCTACTCTCTGTAAGATCCTTGTGCACCACAGTCTCCAACCTCTTCTCTCTGTATTAGTCCTTCTGCACCCAGGTCTCCAAACTCTGCTCGCTGCAATATTTCTTCTGCACCCCAGTCTCCAACCTGTGCTCTCTGTAACAATCATTCTGCACCCCAGATTCCAACATCTGCTCTCTGCAATGATCCTTCTTCTACCCAGTCTCCAAACTTTGCTCTCTGTAAAAGTCATTTGGTATCACAGTCTCCACCCTCTTCTCTTTTTAATGGTTCATCTGCTCCCCAATTGCCAACCTCTGCTTTCTGTAACAGTCCTTCTGCACCCCAGTCTCCAAACTCTTCTCTCTGCAACGATCTTTCTGCACTTCAGTCTCCTAACTCTTCTCTCTTTAAAACTCCTTCTGCACTTCAGTCTCCATTCTTTGCTGTCTGTAATGCTATTTCTGCACCACAGTATTCAATCTCTGCTCTCTGTAACAATCCGTCTGCACCTCTGTGTCCAACGTCTGCTCTCTGTAACAGTCCTTCTGCAACCCAGTCTCCAAACTCTGCTCTCTGCAACATTTCTTCTGCACCCCAGTCTCCAATCTGTGCTCTCTGTGACAGTCCTTCTGCACCCCAGTCTCCAACATCTGCTCTCTGCAACGATCCTTCTTCTATCCAGTCTCGAAACTCTGCTCTCTGTAAAAGTTCTTTTGTATCGCAGTCTCCAACCTCTTCTCTTTGTAAAGGTCCATCTGCTCCCCAATTGCCAACCCCTGCTTGCTGTAACAGTCCTTCTGCACCGCAGTCTACATAATCTTCTCTCTGCAACGATCCTTTTGCACCTCAGTCTCCAAATTCTGTTCTCTCTAAAAGTCCTTCTGCATCTCAGTCTCCATCCTTTGTTTTTTGTAATGGTCCTTCTGCACCCCAGTCCCCAATCTCTGCTCTCTGTAACAATCCTTCTGCACCTCTGTCTGAAACGTTTGCTTTCTGTAACAGTCCTTCTGCACCCCAGGCTCCAAACTGTGCTATCTGTAACAATCCTTCTGCACCCCAGTCTCAAACATCTGCTCTCTGTATCAGGTCTTCTGCAACTCAGTCTCCAAATTCTGATCTCTGTCACAGGCCTTCTGCACCCCAGTCTCCAAGCTCTGCTCTCTGTAAGATCCTTCTGCACCCCGTTTTCCAAACTTTGATTTCTGTAACAGTCATTCTGCACCTCAGTCTCCAACCTCATCTCTCTTCAAGGGCCCATCTGCACCCCAGTATCCAACCACTTTTCTCTGCAGCAGTCCTTCTGCACCCCGAACTACAAACTCTGCTCTCAGAAACAGTCCTTGTGCACCCCAGACTCCAAACTCTACTTTCCGTGTCAGTAATTCTGCACCCCAGTCTAAATCCTCTGCTCTCTGTAACAGCCCTTCTGCACCTCAGTCTCAAACTCTTCTCTCTTCAACAGTTATTCTACACCCCAGTCTCAAAACTCTGCTCTGTGCAAAAGTCATTCTACACACCAGTCTCCAACATCTGCTCTCTACAAGGATGCTTCTACATCTCAGTCTCCAAGATCTGCTCTCTTCAACATTTCTTCTGCACCCCAGTCTCCAGCCTGTACTCTGTAACTATCCTACTGCACCCCGGTTTCTAAACTCTGCTCTCTGTAGCGATCCTTCTGCACCTGAGTCTCCAAACTTTGCTTTCTGTAACGGTCTTTCTGCACCACAATTGCCAACCTCTGCTTTCTGTAACAGTCCTTCTGCACCTCAGATTCCTAACTCTGCTCTCTGTAACAGTCCTTCTAAGCCTCAGTCTGAAACCTCTGCTGTTTGCAACAATCCTTCTGCACCCTAGTCTCCAAACTGTGCTATCTGTAACAATGCTTCTGCACCCCAGTCTCCAACTTCTGCTCTTTGTAAGAGGTCTTCTGCACCCCAGTCTCCAGATTCTGCTCTCTGTAACAGGCCTTCTGCTCCCCAGTCTCCAACCTCTTCTCTCTGCCATGATTCTTCTGCTCTCAGTCTTCAACCTCTGCTCTCTGCAACAGTCCTTCTAAACCGCAGTCTCCAACCTCTGTTCTCTTCAATGATACTTCTGCATCCCAGTTTCCAAAAACTGCTTTCTGCAACAGTCCTTCTGCACCCCAGTCTACAACCTCTGCTCTCTGCTACAGTACTTCTGCACCACAGTCTCCAACCTCTGCTCTCCATAGCGATCCTTCTGCACCTCATTCTCCAACCTCTGCTCTCTGCAACGATCCTTCTGCACCGCAGTCTCCATTCTCTGCTCTCTGTAAGAATCCTTTTGCACCCAAGTCTCCAACCTATCCTCTCTGGAAAAGTCATTCTGCACCTTAGTCTCCAAGTTCTGCAATCTGTAACAGTGCTTCTGCACCCCAGTCTCAAACCTCTGAACTCAAAAATGATCTTTCTGCACCTCAGTCTCCAAACTCTGCTCTGTTTAATAGTCTTTCTGCACCCCAGTCTCTAACATCTGCTCTCTGCAACGATCCTAATTCTCCCCGGGCTCCAAAATCTGCTCACTGCAACAGTCCTTCTACATCCCAGTTTCCAAAATCTGCTCTCTGTAACAGTCCTTCTGCACCTCAGTCTCCAAACTGTGCTCTCTGTAACGGTACTTCTGAACCCCAGTCTCCAACCTCTGCTTTGTGTATTAGTTTTTCTGCACCCCAGTCTCCAACCTCTGTTCTCTGCAGCAGTCTTTTTACACCCCAGGAACCAAACTCTGCTCTTTGTAACGATCCTTCTGCACCATAGTTTCCAACCTCTATTCTCTGCAACGATCTTTCTGCACCCCAGTATCCAACCTCTGCTCTCTGTATCAGTGCTGGTGCACCACAGTCTCCAAATTCTGCTCTCTCCATCAGTCCTTATGCACCCAAGTCTCAAAACTCTGCTCTCTGCAACATTTCTTCTGCACCCCAGTCTCCAACCTGACCTCTCTGTACCTGTCCTTCTGCAACTCAGTCTCCAACCTCTTCTCTCTGTAACAGTCCTTCTGCACCGCAGTCTCCAACATATGCTCTCTGCAACGATCCTTCTCCTACCCAGTCTTCAAACTCTGATCATTGTAAAAGTCCTTTTGTATCTCAGTCTCCAACCTCTTCTCTTTGTAACGGTTCATCTGCACCCCAGTTGCCAACCTCTGCTTTCTATAAACGTCTTTTTGTACCTAAGACTCCAACCTCTCCTCTCTGTAACAGTCCGCCTAAACCTCAATCTGAAACCTCTGCTCTCTTCCTTGGTCCCTCTACACACCAGTGTCCAAACTGTGCTATCTGTAACAATCCTTCTGCACCCAAGTCTCCAACATCTGCTCTCTGTTACAGGTCTTCTGCAACCCAGTCTCCAAACTCTGCTCTCTGTAACAGTTCTTCTGCACCTCAGTCTCCAACCTCATCACTCTGCAACGGACCTTCTGCTCCCCAGTCTCCAACCTCTGCTCTCTGCAAGGATCATTCTAAATCCCAGTCTCCAACGTCTGCTCTCTGCAACAGTCCTTCTACACCCCAGTCTCCAACCTCTGCTCTCTGCTACAATCTTTCTGCATCCCAGTCTCCAACCTCTGCTCTCTGCAACATTTCTTCTGCACCCCAGTCTCCAACCTATGCTTTTTGTAACTATCCTACTGCACCCTGGTCTCCAAACTCTTCTCCCTGTAGCGATCCTTCTGCACCTCAGTCTCCAACTTCTGCTCTCAGTAACAATCTTTTTGCACCCCGGTCTCCAAACTCTGCTCTCTGCAACAGTCCTTCTGCACCCCACACTCCAAGCTCTGCTCTCTGTAACAGTCCTTCTGTAATCTGTGTCCAAAATCTGTTCTCTGTAAAATTCTTCTGCACCTCAGTCTCCAACCTCTTCTCTCTGCAACGGTTTTTCTGCACCCCAGTCTCCACCCTCTCTTCTCTGCAACAGTCCTTCTGTACCCTGGTCTTCAAACTTTGATCTCTGTAAAAGTTCTTCTCTACTGCAGTCTCCAAACTCTGCTCCCTGTAACGGTCCTTCTGAACCCCAGTCTCTAACCTCTGCTTTTTGTATCAGTTCTTCTGCACCTGAGTCTCCAACCTCTGCTCTCTGTATCAGTCCTTTTGCACCTCAGTCTCCAACCTCTGTTCTCTGCAGCAGTCTTTTTACACCCAAAGAACCAAACTCTGCTCTGTGTAACGATCCTTCTGCACCATAGTTTACAACCTCTGCTCTCTGCAACGATCCTTCTGCACCCCAGTATCCAACCTCTGCTCTCTGTATCAGTCCTTTTGCACCACAGTCTCCAAACTCTGCTCTCTGCATCAGTCCTTATGCACCCAAGTCTCCAAACTCTGCTCTCTGCAACATTTCTTCTGCACCCCAGTCTCCAACCTGACCTCTTTGTAACTGTCCTTCTGCAACTCAGTCTCCAACCTCTGCTCTCTGTAACAGTCCTTCTGCACCCCAGACTCTAACATCTGCTCTCTGCAACGATCCTCCTTCTACCCAGTCTTCAAACTCTGCTCACTGTAAAAGTCATTTTGTATTGCAGTCTCCAACCTCTTCTCTTTGTAACGGTCCATCTGTACCCCAATTGCCAACCTCTGCTTTCTATAAAAGTTTTTTTGCACCTCAGACTCCAAACTCTCCTGTCTGTAACAGTCCTTCTAAGCCTCAATCTGAAACCTCTGCTCTCTACATCGGTCCTACTACACCCCAGTCTCCAAACTGTGCTATCTGTAACAATCCTTCTGCACCCAAGTCTCCAACATCTGCTCTCTGTAAAAGGTCTTCTGCAACCCAGTCTCAAAACTCTGCTCTCTGTAACAGTCCTTCTGCACCTCAGTCTCCAACCTCATCACTCTGCAACAGACCTTCTGCTCCCCATTCTCCAACCTATGCTTTCTGTAACTATCCTACTGCACCCTGGTCTCCAAACTCTGCTCTCCATAGTGATCCTTCTGCACCTCAGTCTCCAACTTCTGCTCTCTGTAACGATCTTTCTGCACCCTAGTCTCCAAACTCAGCTCTCTGCAACAGTCTTTCTGCACCCCATACTACAAGCTATGCTCTCTGTATCAGTCTTCCTGCACATCAGTGTCCAAAATCTGTTCTCTGTAAAATCCTTCTGCAACTCAGTCTCCAACCTCAGCTCTCTGCAATGATCCTTCGGCACCACAGTCTCCAACCTCTGCTCTCTGCAACAGTTCTTCTGAACCCCAATCTCCAAACTCTGCTCTCTTTAACACTCCTTCTGCACCCCAGTCTGCATCCTCTGCTCTCTGTAAAAATATTTGACACCCCAGTTTCCAACCTCTCCTCTCTGTAAAAGTCATTTTGCACCTAAGTATCCAAACTCTGCAATCTGTAACAGTCCTTCTGCACGCCAGTCTCCAACATCTACTCTCTGAAACGATCCTTCTGCACCTCAATCTCCAACCTCTGCTCTCTGTAACAGTCCTTCTGCACCCCAGTCTCCAACATCTGCTCTCTGCAATGATCCTTTTTCTCACCAAGCTTCAAGCTCTGCTCTCTGCAACGGTCCTTCTGCACCCCATTTTTCAACCTCTGCTCTCTGTAACAGTCCTTCTGCATCTCATTCTCCTAACTCTGCTCTCTGCAAAAGTCCTTCTGCACCCCAGTCTCCAACTTCTGCTCTCGGTAACTGTTCTTCTGCACCCCAATCTCAAAATTCTGCTCTCTGTAACACTCATTCTGCACTCCAGTCTCCACACTCTGATCTCTGTAACAATCCTTCTGGACCTCAGTCTCCAACCTCTGCTCTCTGTATCAGTTCTTCTGCACCTCCGTCTCCAAATTTGTTCTCTGCAATAGTCCTTCTGCACCCCAGTTTCAACCTCTGCTCTCTGCAACATTTATTCTTCTCCCCAGTCTCTGAACTGTGCTTTCTGTAACTTTGTTCCTTACCCCAGTCTCCAAGCTCTGCTTTCTGTAAAGATCCTTCTGCACCTCAGTCTTTAAACTCTGATCTCTGCAACGATCCTTCTGCACCTCAGGTTCCAACGTCTGCTCTCTGCAACGATCCTTCTCCACCCCAGTTCCCAACCTCTGCTCTCTGTAACAGTCCTTCTGCACCTCAGTCGCCAACCTCTCCTCTCTGTACCAATTTTTCTGCACCTCAGTCTCCAACCTCTGCTTCCTGTAACAGGCCTTCTACACCCCAGTCTCCAACCTCTGCTCTCTGTAAGAGTTCTTCTGCACCACAGTCTCAAACCTCTGCTCTCTGTAACAGTCCTTCTGCACCCGAGTCTCCAACCTCTGCCCTCTGTAACAATCCTTCTGCTCCCAAGTCTCCAACCTCTGCTCTCTATACAGTTTTTCTGCACCCCAATCTCCAAACTCTGCTGTCTTTATCACTCCTTCTGCACCCCAGTCTCCATCCTCTTCTCTCTGTAAGAATACTTCTGCACCCCAGTCTCCAACCTCTGCTCTCTGTAACGATCCTTCTGCCACTCAGTCTCCAACTTCTACTCTCTGTAAAGGTCCTTCTGCACCCTAGTCTCCAACATCTGCTCTCTGAAAGGATTTTTCTTCTTCCCAGTCTCCAACCTCTGCTTTCTGTAACAGTCCTTTTGTATCACAGTCTCCAAACTCTTCTCTTTGTAATGGTCCTTCTGCTTCCCAATTGCCAGCATCTGCTTTCTGTAACAGTCTTTCTGCACCCCAATCTCCAACCTCTTCTCTCTGCAACGATCCTTCAGCAGCTCAGACTGCAACATCTGCTCTGTGCAACAGTCCTTCTGCACGCCAGTCCAGACTCTGCTCTCTGGAAGATCATTTCTCATCCTAGTCTCCAAACTTTGCTCTTTGTAGCAGTTCTTCTGCACCCCAGTATCCATACTCTGCTCTCTTTAAAAGTCTTTATGCACCTCAGTCTCCAACCTTTGCTCTTTGTAATGGTCCTTCTGCACCTCAGTCTCCAACCTCTGCTCTCTGTAAAAATCCTTATGCACCTCAGTCTCCAATGACTGCTCTCTGTAACAGTCCTTCTCCACCCCAGTCTCCAACATCTGCTCTCTGCAACGGTCATTCTTCACCCCAGTCTCCAAAAACTGCTCTCTGTAACAGTCTTCCTGTAGTGCACTCTCAAAAATCTGCTCTATGTAACGGTCCTTCTGCACCCAAGTCTCCAATCTCTGCTCTCTGTAGCACTCCTTTTGTACCTCAATCTCCAAAATATGATCTCTGCAATAGACATTCTGCACCTCAGTCTGAAAACTTTGTTCTCTGCAAGGATCCTTCTGCACCCCAGTCTCAAAACTCTGCTCTCTGTAACAGTCCTTCTGAACACCAGTCTCCAAACTCTGCTCTCTGTAACAGGCCTTTTGCACCACATTCTCCAACCTCTGCTTTCTGTAATAGTGCTTCTTCACCTCAGTCTACAAACTCTGCTCTCTGCAACAGTCCGTCTGAACCCCAGTCTCCAAAATCTGCTTACTGTATCACTCCATCTGCACCACAATTTCCAACATCTGCTCTCTGTAAGAGTGTTTCTGCACCTCAGTCTACAAACTCTGCTCTCTGCAACAGTCCTTCTGCACCAAAATCTTTAACATCTGCTTTCTGTAACAGTCCTTCTGCACCAAATCTCCAACCTCTGCCTCTGTAAAAGTCCTAATGTAACCCAATCTCCAAATCCTGCTCTCTGCAACAGTCCGTCTGCACCCCAATGTGAACCTGTGCTCTCGGCTACAGTCCTTATACACCCCAGTGTCCAGCCTGTGCTCTCTGCAACAGTCCCTCTGCAAACCAGTCTCCAACATCAGCTCTCTGTAAAGATTTTTCTGCACCTCAGTTTTCAACCTCTGCTCTCTGCAACGGTCCTTCTGCACCTCAGTCTCCAAAAACTACTCTCTGTAAATGTACTTCTGAATCCCTTGTCAAAACTCTGCTGCCCATAACAGGCGTTCTGCACCCAGGTCTCCAACCTCTGTTCTTTATAACAATCCTTCTGCACCCCAGTCTCAACATTTTGCTCTCTACAACGATCCTTCTGCACCCCAGTCTAGTACCTCTGCTATCTGTAACAGGCCTTTTGCACACAAATCTCCCACCTCTACTCTCTGTAACAGTCCTTTTGCACCTCAGTCTCCAACTTCTGCTCTCTGCCACAGTCCTTTTGCACCTCAGTCTCCAAACTCAGCTCTCTGCATCAATCTTTCTGCACCTCAGTCTCGAAAATCTACTCTATGTAACACTCATTCTGCACCCCAGTCTCAAACTTCTGCAGTCTGCAAAGATTCTTCTGCACACCAGTCTCCAACATCTGCTCTCTGCCACAGTCCTTCTGCACCCAGTCACCAACCTCTGCTCTCTGCAATGATCCTTCTGCAACCCAGTATCCTACATCTGCTCTATGCAACAGTCCTTCTGCAGCCCTGTCTCCAACCTCTGCTCTCTGCAACAGTCCTACTTCAACTCAGTCTGAAAACTCTGTTATCTGCAATGATCCTCCTGACCCCAGTCTTCAAACTCTGCTCTCTGTAATAGTCCCGTTGTACCTAAGTCTTGAAACTCTGCTCTCTGTAAGATCCTTCTGGAACCCTGTCTCCAAACTCTGCTCTCTGTAACATTCCTCTGCACCCCAGTCTTCATCCTCTGCTCTCTGCAACAGTGCTTGTAAACCCCAGTCTCCAAACTCTGCTCTCTGCAACAGTCCTTCTGCACCCCAGGCTCCAACTTCTGTACTCTGTAACAATCCTTCTTCACCTCAGTTAACAAACTCTGATCTCTGCAATGGTCCTTCTGCACCACAGTCTCCACCCTCTGCTCTCTGTAACAGTCCTGCTGCACCTCGGTATACAACCTCTGCTCTTTGTAAGATCCTTTTGCAACCTTGTCTAAAAACTCTGCTCTCTATAGGAGTTCTTCTGCACCCCAGTCTCCAACCTCTACTCTCTGTTACAGGCCTTCTGTTCCACAGACTCCAACCTCTGCTACCTGTAATGGTCCTTCTGCACCCCAGTCTCCAACCTCTGCTCTCTGTAACAATCCTTCTGCAACTCAGTCTCCAACCTCTGCTCTCTGCAATGATCCTTTTGCACCCCAGTCTCCAAAATGTGCTCTCTGCAATAGTCCTTCTGCACCCCAGTCTTCAACATCTGCAGTCTGTAACAGTCTACCTGAATCTCAGTGTGAAAATTGTGCTCTCTGCAACGATCCTTGTGCACACCAGTCTCCCAAATCTGCTTTCTGTAACAGTCCTTCTGCACCTCAGTCTAGAAAATCCACTCTCTCTAACAGTGCTTCTGCACCCCAGCCTCTAACCTCTGCTCTCTGTAAGATCCTTTCGCACCCCAGTTTCCAAATCTGCTCTCTGTAACATTCCTTCTTCTCCCCAGAATCCAACCTCTGCTCTCTATAACAGTCCTTCAGCTCCCCAGTCTCCAACTTCTGCTCTCTGTAATATTCCTTCTGCACCTCTGTCTCCAACCTCTGCTCTCTGCAACAGATCTTCTGCACCCCAGTCTCCAACTTACGCTCTCTGCAACAGTTCTACTGCACCCCAGACTCCATGGTCTGCACTCTGAAACAGTCCTTCTCCACACCAGTCTCCAAACTCTGCTCTATGTAACAGTCCTCTTGTAGTGCAATCTCCAAAATCTGCTCTCTGTAACGCTCCTTCTGCTCCCCAGTCTTCAACCTCTGCTTTCTGTATCAGTCCTTCTGCACCCCAGTCTCCAACCTCATCTCTCTGTAACACTCCTTCTGCACCCAAGTCTCAAACCTCTTCTTTCTGTAACAGTCCTTCTACACCCCATTCTCCAAACTCTGCTGTCTGCAACAGTCCCTCTGCACCCCAACTAAAAACTCTGCTATATGCAACAATCCTTCTGCACCCCAGTCTCCAACCTCTGCTCTCTTTAACAATCCTTCTGCACCTCAGTTTCAAAACACTGCTCTCTACAACGGTCCTTTTGAACCTCAGTCTCTAAACTCTTTTCTCTGTAACAGTCCTTCTGCACCTCAGTCTCCTACCTTTTCTCTCTAAAAGAGTTCTTCTGCACCCCAGTCTCCTACCTCTGCTCTCTGTAAGATCATTCTGCACACCAGTCTCAAACCCCTGCTCGCTGTAACAGTCCTTCTGGAACCTATCGCCAAACTCTGCTCTCTGCAACGGTCATTCTGCACCCCACTCTCCAACCTCTGTTTTCTGCAACAGTCCTTCTACACCCCAGTCTCCAAACTCTGCTCTCTGTAACAGTCCTTCTGTACCAGAGTCTCAAACCTCTGCTCTTCGTAACGGTTCTTCTGCCCCCCAGTCTCCAACATCTGCTTTCTTTGTCAGTCTTTCTGCACCCCAGTATCCAAACTCTGCTCTCTGTAACAGTCTTTCTGCACCTCAGTCTCCAACCTCTGCTTTCAGAAACAGTATTTCTGAACCCCAGTCTCCTAACTCTGCTCTCTGCAACATTCCTTCTGCACCCCAGTATCAAACCTATGCTCTCTGTAAAAGTCCGTCTTCACCCCATTCTCCAACCTCTGCTCTCTGTAATGATCCTTCTGCACCCCAGTCACAAATATCCACTCTCTGTAACAGTCCTTCTGAACTGCAGTCTCCAAACTCTTTACTCTATAAGATCGTTCTGAAACCCAGTCTCCAACGTCTGCTATCTGTAACTGTCCTTCTGCACCCCAGACTTTAACCTCTGCTCTCTGCAACAATCCTTCTTCACCTCAGTCTCCAAACTCTGCTTTCTGCAACAGTCCTTCTGCACCCAAGTCTCCAACCTCTGCTCTCCGCAACATTCCTTCTGCACCCCAGTCTCCAAACTGTGCTCTCTTTAAAAGTCTTTCTGCAACCCAGTCTCCAAACTCTGCTCTCTGTAACGATCCTTCTGCACCCCAGTCTCGAAACTCTGCTCTCTTCAATGATCCTTCTGCACATAAGTCTCCAACCTCTTCTCTATGCAACTATCCTACTGTACCCCAGTCTCAAACCTCTGCTCTCTGCAACAGTCCTTGTGGACCCCAGTCTCCTTCATCTGCTTTGTGCAAAATTCTTCTGTACCTCAGTCTGAAAACCCCCCACTCTGTAATCCTCCATCTGAAACCCAGTCTCCAACCTATGCTGTTTGTAACAGTCCTTCCTTACCTCAATCTCCAATCTCTGCTCTATGCAACAGTCCTTCTGCGCACAAGTCTCTAACATCTGCTCTCTTAAACAGTCCTTCTAAAACCCAGTCTCCAACATCTGCTCTATGCAACAGTCCTTCGACACCCCAGTCTCTATACTCTGATCGCCCTAACGATCCTTCTGCACCCCAGTCTCCAAACTCTGTTCTCTACATCAGTTCTTCTGCACCCCAGTCTCCAACCTCGGCTCTCTGAAACAGTTCTTCTGTACCACAGTCTCCAACCTTTGTTCTCTGTAAGGGTCCTTATGCACCCCAGTATGCAACTTCTGCTTTCTGTATCAGTCGTTTTAAACCAAAGTCACCAAACTCTGCCCTCTGTAACCGTCCTTCTGCAACTCAGTCTGCAAACTCTGCTCTCTGCAACAGTCCTTCTGCACCCCAGTCTCCATCCTCTGCTCTCTGTAACAGTCCGTTGGTACCCCAGTCTCCAACATATGCTCTCTGCAACAGTCATTCTCCACCTCAGTCTCCAAACATTGCTCTCTGTAACAGTCCTTCTGTACTGCATTCTACAAAATCTACTCTCTGTAATGGTACTTCTGCACCCAAAACTCCAACCTCTGCTTTCATTGTCAGTCCTTCTGCAACCCAGTCTCCAACCTCTGCTCTGCGTAGCTGTCCTTCTGCACCTTAGTCTCCAGCCTCTGCTCTCTGCTACAGTCCTTCTAAACCCCAATCTCAAACCTATACTCTCTGCAACAGTCCTTGTACATCCCAGTCTAAAACCTCTGCTGTCTGCATCAGTCCTTCTGCACCCCAGTCTCCAACCTCTCCTCTCTGTAACAATCCTTCTGCACCTCAGTCTCCAACCTCTACTCTCTGCAACGGTACTCCTGCACCTCAGTCTCCAAATTCTACTCTCTGTAACAGTGATTCTGAACCTCAGTCTCTATTCTCGGCTCTCTGTATGATCCTTCTGCAACCCAGTCTTCAAACTCTGCTCTCTGTAACAGTGCTTCATCACCCCAGTCTCCAAATTGTGCTCTCTGTAACAGGCCTTCTGAACTCCAGTCTCCAACCTCTGCTCTCTGTATCAGTCCATCTGCACCCCAGACTCCAACGTCTGCTAACTGCAATGATCCTTCTGCACCCCAGTCTCCAACCTCTGCTCGCTGCAACAGTCATTGTGAAACCCAGTCTACAACATCTGCTCTCTGCAACATTTCTTCTGTACCTCAGTCTGAAAACTCTGCTGTCTGCAATAATCCTTCTGCACCCCAGTCTCCAACCTGTGCTTTCTGTAACAGTTTATATGCAGCTCAGTCTCCAACCTATGCTCTCTGTAAGATACTTCTGCACACCAGTCTAAAACATCTGCTCTCTGCAATGATCTTTTAGAACCCCAGTCTCCAAACTCTGCTCCCTGTAACAGTCCTTCTGTACAGCAGTCTCCAAATTCTACTCTTTGTAACGGTCCTTCTACACCCCAGTCTCCAACCTCTACTTTCTGTATTAATCTTTCTGCACCCCAGTCTCCAAACTCTGCTCTCTGTAACAGTTCTTCTGCACCTCAGTCTCCAAACTCTGCATTCTGCAACAGCCCTCTACACCCCAGTCTCCACCCTCTGCTCTCGGTAACAGTTCTTTTGCACCCCAATCTCCAAACTCTGCTCTCTGTAACACTCCTTCTGCACTCCAGTCTCCACCCTGTGATCTCTGTAACAATTCGTCTGGACATTAGTCTCCAACCTCTGCTCTCTACAACGTTTCTTCTGCTCCTTAGTCTCCAAAATCTACTCTCTGTAAAAGTCCTTCTGCACCTCAGTCTCCAAAATCTGCACGCTGCAACGATCCTTCTGCACCCCAGTTTCCAAAATGTGGTTTCTGTAACAATCCTTCTGCACCCCAGTCTCCAACCTCTTCTCTCTGCAACGATCCTTTGGCACCCCAGTCTCCAAAGTCTGTTATGTGCAACAGTCCTACTACAAAACAGTCTCCACCTTCTGCTCTCTGCTACAGTCCTTCTGCACCCAATTCTCCAACCTCTGCTCTCTTCAACATTTCTTCGTCACCCCAGTCTCCAACCTGTGATCTCCGTAACTATCCTACTGCACCCCGGTCTCCAAACTCTGCTCTCTGTAGCGATCTTTCTGCACCTCTGTCTCCAACCTCTTCTCTCTGCATGATCCTTCTGCACCCCAGTCTCCAAAGTCTGTTATGTGCAACAGTCCTTCTGACCCCAGTCTCCAGCCTCTGCTCTCTCTAACATCCTTCTGCACCCCAGTTTCCAAACTCTTCTCTAGGTGACATTCTTTCTGCACCCCATTTTCCACCCTCTGCTCTTTGTTACAGTACTTCTGTACCGCGGTCTCCAATCTCTGCTCACTGCAACATTTCTTCTGCACCCCAGTCTCAAAACTGTGCTCTCTGTAACTGTCTTTCTGACCCTAGTCTCCAACCTGTGTTCTCTGTAACGATCCTTCTGCACCACAGTCTCCAACCTCTGCTCTCTGCAATGGCCCTTCTGCACCCCAGTATCAAACCTCTGTTCTTTGCAACATTCCTTCTGCACGTGAGGCTAGAAACTCTGCTATCTGAAACAGTCCTTCTGCACCCCAGTCCAACATCTGCTCTCTGCTACAGTCCTTCTGCACTCCAATCTCCAACCTCTACTCTCGTCAAAATTTCTTCTGCACCCCAGTCTTCAACCTGTGCTCTCTGTAACTATCCTACTGCACCGCGGTCTCCAAACTCTGCTCTCTGTAGCGATCCTTCTGCACTTCAGTCTCCAACCTCTGCTCTCTGCAAGGATCCTTCTGCAGCTCAGTCTCCAACATCTGTTCTCTGCAAAAGTCTTTCTTACCCTAGTCTCCAGGCTCTGCTCTCTGTAACATCCTTCTCCACCCCAGTTTCCAAACTCTTCTCTAGGTGACATTCTTTCTGCACCCCATTTTCCACCCTCTGCTCTTTGTTACAGTACTTCTGTACTGCAGTCTCCAATCTATGCTCACTGCAACATTTCTTCTGCACCCCAGTCTCCAATCTGTGCTCTCTGTAACTGTCTTTCTGACCCCAGTCTCCAACCTCTGCTCTCTGTAAGGATCCTTCTGCACCTCAGTCTCCAAACTCTGCTCTCTGAAACAGTCCTTCTGCACCCCTGTCTTCAAACTCTTCCCTCTGTAACAGTCATTCTGCATCACTTCACCAAACTCTGCTCTCTGTAACAGGCCTTCTGCACCGAGTCTCCAAACTCTGTTCTCTGGAACAGTCCTTTTGCACCCCAGTCTCAAACCTCTGCTCTCTAAAAAGATCCTTCTGCAACTCAGTCTACCACCTCTGTAATCTTCAACAATTCTTCTGCACCTCAGTTCCCAAACTCTGACTTCTGCAAAGGTCCTACTGCACCCCAGTCTCTAATATCTTCTCTTTGAAATGATCACTTTGCTCCACAGTCTCCAACTTCTGCTCTCTGCAAAAGTCCTTCTGCACCCCAGTCTCCAACCTCTGCTCTCTGTAAGATCCTTCTGCAACCCAGTCTCTGAACTCTGCCCTCTGTAACAGTCGTTCTGCATCCCTTCACAAAACTCTGCTCTCTGTAACAAGCCTTCTGCACCGCAGTCTCCAACCTCTGTTCTCTGTAACAGTCCTTCTGCACCCCAGTCTCAAAACACTGCTCTCTACAAAGATCCTTCTGCACCCCAGTCTCCAAACTCTGCTCTCTGTAACAATCCTGTTCCACCTCAGTCTCCATCCTCTGCTCTCTGTAAGATTCTTCTGCAACCCTATCTCCAAACTCTGCTCTTTGTAACAGTTCTTCTGCATCCCAGTCTCAAACCTCTTCTCTTTGCAACAGTTTGTCTGCACCGCAGTCTCCAACCTCTGCTGTATGAAAGATCCTTCTGCACCTCAGTCTCCAACATAAGAATATTAGTCTCCAACCTCTGCTCTCTGCAAAAATCTTTGTGCACCCCAGTCTCCAAACATTGCTCTCAGTATCATTTCTTCTTAACCTCAGTCTCCAAACTCTGCTCTATGTAAGATCCGTATGCCACCCAGTCTCCAAACTCTGTTCTCTGTAACAGTCCTTCTGCACCCAGTCTCCAACATCTGCTCTTTGCAGCAGTTCGTCTGCACCAAACTCTCCAGTCTCTGCTCTCTGTAAGATCCTTCTGCACCCCAATCTCCAAACTCTGATCTCTGTAACAGTTCTTCTCCACCCCAGGCTCCAACCTCTGCTCCCTGCAACAATCTTCTGCACCCCAGTCTCCAAATTCTTCTCTCTGCAACAGTTCTTCTTCACCCCAGTCTTAAACATCTACTCTCTGAAACAGTCCTTCTGAATCCCATTCTCCAACCTCTGCTCTCTGCAGCAGTCCTTTTGTACCCTGGTCTCCACCCTCTGCTCTCTGTAAAAGTCCTTCTGTACTGCAGTCTCCAAATTTTGCTCTCTGTAAGGTTCATTCTGGATCCAAGTCTCCAACCTCTGCTTTCTGTATCAGTCCTTCTGCACCCCAGTCTCCAAACTCTGCTCTCTGTAACAGTCCTTCTACACTCCAGTCTTCAACCTCTGCTATGTGTAACAGTCCTTCTGAAACCAAGTTTCCAATCACTGCTCTCTGCTACGATCCTTCTGCATCCCAGTCTCCAACATTTGCTCTCTGCTACCGTCTTTCTGCACCCAAGTCTCCGACCTCTGCTCTCTGCAACGATCCTTCTGCACACCAATCTCAATCCTCTGCTCTCTGAAATAATCCTACTGCACCCCAGTCGTCACCCTCTGCTCTCTGTAACAATCCTTCTGAACTGCAGTCTCCAAACTATGCTCTATGTAATATTCTTCTGCAACACAGTCTCCAATCTCTGCTCTCTGTAACATCCCTTCTGTACGCAGTCTCCAACCTCTGCTCTTTTTAACAGGCCTTCTGAACCCCAGTCTCCAAACTCTGCTCTCTGTATCAGTCTTTCTGCATTGCAGTCTTCTACCTCTGCTTTCTGCAACAGTTTTTCTGCACACCAGTCTTCAACATCTGCATTCTGAAAAACTTTTTCTCCACTCCAGTCTTAAACCTCTGCTCTCTGTAACAGTCCTCCTGTATTGCAGTCTCCAAATTCTGCTCTCTGTAACAGTCCTCCTGTATTGCAGTCTCCAACATCTGCTCTCTGTAATGGTCCTTCTGCACCTCAGTCTCCAACCTCTGCTTTCTGTATCCGTCCTTCTGCACACCAGTCTCCAACCTCTGCTATCTGAAACAGGCCTTCTACTCCTCAGTCTCCAAATTCTACTCTCTACAAAAGTCCTTCTGCACCCAAGTCTTCAACATCTGCTCGCTGAAAAAGTCCTTCTTCACCCCAGTTTCCAACCTCTGCTATCTTCAACAGTCCTTTTGCACCCCAGTCTCTAACCTCTGCTCTCTGCAACAGTCCTTCTGCACCCCAGTCTCCAACCTCTGCTCTCTGTAACAGTCCTTCTGCACCATATTCTCCAACCTCTTCTCTCTGTTACAGTCTTTGTATACCAGAGTCTCTAACTACTGCTCTCTGTCACGGTCCCTCTGCACCCCAATTTCAAACCTTTTCTTTCTGTAACAGTCTTTCTGCACCTCAGTCACCAAACTCTGCTCTCTGTAACTGTCCTTCTGCACCTCAGTCTCCAATGTCTGCTCTTTGAAACAGTCCTTCTGCACCTCAGTCTGAAACCTCTGCTCTCTGCATGATCCTTAAGCACACCAGTCTTCAACCACTGCTCTCTGTAACAGTCATCCTGCACCTTAGTCCCAAACAACTGCTCTCTAAGATTCTTCTGCAACCCACCCTCAAAACTCTGGTCTCTATAACAGTCCTTCTGCAACCCAGCCTCAAAAATCTGCTCTCTATAACAGTCCTTCTGCAACCCAGTCTCAAACCTCTGCTCTCTGTAATGGTCCTTCTGCACCCGAGTCTCCCACATCAGATTTCTGTATCATAAATCTTTACGCCAGTCTCAAACGTCTTCCTGTGTAACAGTCCTTCTGAATCCCAGTCTCCAACCTCTGCTTTCTGCAACATTCCTTCTGCACCCCAGTCTTCAAACTGAGCTCTCTGTAACAGTCCGTCTGAACCCCTGTCTCCCACCTCTTCTCTCTATAACGATTCTTCTGCAGCCCAGTCTCCACCTCTGCTCTCTGCAAGGATTCTTCTGCAACTCAGTCTACATACTCTGCTCTCTGTAAGAGTCCTTCTGCACCCCAGGATCCAACATCTGCTCTCTGCAACATTTCTTTTACACCCAGGTCTCTAAACTGTTCTCCCTGTAACTGTCTTTATGCACCTCAGTCTGAAAATGCTGCTCTCTGCAACAATCCTTCTGCACCCCAGTCTTTAACCTCTGCTCTTGTAACACTCCTTCTGCACCTCTGTCTCCAAAAGGCTCTCTGTAAGATCCTTCTGCAACCCAGTCTCAAAACTGTGCTATCTGTCACAGTCCTTCTACAACCCAGTCTCCAACCTCTGCTCTCTGCAACAGTCCTACTGCACCTCAGTCTCCAACCTCTACTCTGTGTAAGATCCTTCTGCACCACAGTCTACAAGCTCTGCTCTCTCTAACAGTCCTTTTGTACCCCAGTCTCCAAACTCTGCTCTCTGCAACAGTCCTTCTGCACCCAGGTCTCCAAACTCTATGCTCTGTAAGATCCATCTGCACCGCAGTCTCAAAACCCTGCTCTCTGTAAAAGTCCTTCCACACCCCAGTATCCAACCTCTGCTCTATGCCACAGTCCTACTGCAACCCAGTCTCCAAACTCTACTCTCTGTAAGATTCTTCTGCACCTCAGTCTCCAAACTCTGTTCTCTGCAACAGTCGTTCTGCACCCCGGTATCCAACCTGTGCTCTCTGTAAAAGTTTTTCTGTACTGCAGTCTCCAAACTCTAATCACTGTAATGGTCTTTCTGCAGTCCAGTCTCCAACCTCTGCTTTGTTTATCTGTCCTTCTTCACCCCAGTCTCCAACCTCTGCTCTCTGTATCAGTCCTTAAGCCCCTATATCTCCAACCTCTACTCTCTGCAAAAGTTTTTCTGCACCCCTGTCTCCAACCTCTGCTCTTTGCAACATTTTTTTCTAAACTCAGATCTCAAAACTGTCTGTAACTGTCATTCTGCACCCCAGTCTACAACCTCTGCTCTCTGTAACGATCCTTCTGCCCCTGAGTCTCCAACCTCTACTCTCTACAGCTATCCTTCTGCACCTCAGTTTTCAACCTCTGCTCTCTGCAGTGATCTTTCTGCACCCCAGTCTCCAACCTGTGGTCTCCGTAACTGTCCTTCTGACCCCAGTCTCCAACCTCTGCTCTCTGTAAAGATCCTTCTGCACCACATTCTCCAACCTCTGCTCTCTGCAATAATCCTTCTGCACCTCAGTTTCCAACCTCTGCTCTCTGCAACGATCCTTCTTCTGTACCCCAGTCTCCAACATCTGCTCTCTGTAACAGTCCTTCTTCACCTCAGTCTCCAACCTCTGCTCTCTGTACCAATCCTTCTTTACCTCAGTCTCCAACCTCTGCTCTCTATAACAGTCCTTCTGCACATCAGTCAACAACATCTGCTCTCTGTAACAGCCCTTCTTCACCCCAGTCTCCAAACTCTGCTCTCTGTAACACTTCTTCTGCACCCCAGTCTCGAACCTCTGTTCTCTGTAACAGTCTTTCTGAACCCAAGTCTCCAAACTCTGCTCTCTGTAACAATCTTTCTTCACCCCAGTCTCTAACCTCTACTCTCTGTGCAGTTCTTCTACACCACAATCTCCAAACTCTGGTCTCTGTAACACTCCTTTGCACCCCAGTCTACATCCTCTGGTCTCTGTGAGAATCCTTATGCACCCCAGTCTCCAACCGCTGCTCTCTGTCAAAGTCTTTCTGTACCTCAGTCTCCAACCTCTGCTATCTGTAACACAACTTCTGCAACCCAGTCTCAAACATCTGCTCTCTGCAACGATCCTTCTTCTACCCATTCTCCAAACTCTGCTCTCTGTAACAGTCCTTTTGTATCACAGTCTCCAACCTCTTCTCTTTGTGATGGTCTTTCTGCTCACCAAATGCAAACCTCTGGTTTCTGTAACAGTCTTTCTACACCTCAGACTCAAAACTCTGCTCTCTGTAAAAGTCCTTCTGCGCCTCGTTCTGAATCCTCTGCTCTCTGCAACCATCCTTCTGCACTCCAGTCTTCAAATTGTGCTATCTGTAACAGTCCTTCTGCACCCCAGTCTCCATCCTTTGCTCTCTGTAACAGGCCTTCTGCACCCCAGTCTCATAACTCTGCTCTTTTTAACAGGCCTTCTGCACCCCTGTCTCCCACCTCTTCTGTCTGCAACGATCATTCTGCACCTCAGTCTCCAACATGTGCTCTCTGCAACAGTCCTTCTGCACTCCAGTCTCTAATTTCTGCTTTCTGTAAAATCCTTCTGCATCCCAGTCTCCAAAATCTGCTCTCTGTAACAGTCCTTCTGCACCCCAGTATCCAACGTCTGCTCTCTGTTAAATCTTTCTGCACCTCAGTCTTCAAACTTTGCTCTCTGTAATGGTACTTCTGCACCCCAGTATCCAAACTCTGCTCTCTGTTACAGTCTTTCTGTACCGCAGTCTCCTAACTCTTCTCTCTGTAATGGTCCTTCTGAATCCCAATTGCCAACCTCTGCTGTCTGTAACAGTCTTTCTGCACCTCAGACTCCAACTTCTACTCTCTGTAACAGTCCTTCTGAGCCTCAGTCTGAAACCTCTGCTCTCTGTAAGGGTCCTTCTTCATCCCAGTCCCCAACCTCTGCTCTCTGTAACAGTCCTTTTGCACCCCAGTATCCAACCTCTGCTCTCTGTAAAAGTCCTTTCACACCTGAGTCTCCAAACTTTGCTCTCTGTAATGGTCTTTCTGCATCCCATTCTCCAACCTATGCTCTCTGTAACAGGTCTTCTGCAACCCAGTCTCCAAACTCTGCTCTGAAACAGGACTTCTGCACCCCAGTCTCCAACCACTTCTCTATGCAAGGATCCTTCTGCACCTCAGACTCCAACCTCTATTCTCTGCAACAGTCCTTCTGCACCCCAGGCTTATAACTCTGTTCTTTGTATTAGTCCTTCTGTGCCGCAGTCTCCAAACTCTGCTCTCTGTAACGGTCATTCTGCACCCCAGTTTTCAAATGCTGCTTTGTGTATCAGTTATTCTGCACCCCAGTCTCCAACCAGTGCTCTCTGTGAAAGTCCTTCTGCACCTCACTCTCCAACGTCTGCTTTCTGCAACAGTCTTTCTATACCCCAGTCTCCAACCTCTGTGCTCTGCAATGATCCTTCTGCACCACAGTCTCCAACGTCTGTTCTCTGCAACAGTCTTTCTGACCCCAGTCTCCAGCCTCTGCTCTCTGTAAGATCCTTCTGCACCCCAGTTTCCAAACTCTGCTCTCTGTGACATTCCTTCTGAACCCCAGTCTTCAGCCTCTGCTCTTTGTAACAGTTCTTCTGTACCACAGTCTCCAATCTCTTCGAACTGCAACATTTCTTCTGCACACAACTCTCCAAAATATGGTCTCTGTAACTGTCTTTCTTACCCCAGTCTCCAAACTCTGCTCTCTAACTATCCTTCTGCACCTCCGTCTCCAACCTCTGCTTTCTGCAAAGATCCTTCTGAACCTCAGGTTGCAACATCTGCTCTCTGCAACGATCCTTCTACACCCCAGTTTCCCACCTCTGGTTCCTGTAACAGTCCTTCTACACCTCTGTCTCCAACCTCTACTCTCTGTACCAATCCTTCTGCACTTCAGTCTCCAACCTCTGCTCTCCTTAACAGTCCTACTGCACCTCAGTCTCCAACCGATTCTCTCTGTAACAGGCTTTCTGCACCCCAGTCTCCAAACTTTGCTCACTCTAACAGTACTTCTGCACCCCAATATCGAACCTCTGCTCTCTGTAACAGTCCTTCTGCAACCCAGTCTCCAAACTTTGGTCCCTGTAATGGTCCTTCTGCACCCCATTCTCCAACCTCTGCTCTCTGTAACAGGCCCTCTGCAACCCAGTCTCCAAACTCTGCACTGTAACAGGACTTCTGCACCCCAGTCTCCAACCAATCTCTATGCAACAATCCTTCTGCACCTCAGTCTCCAACCTCTGTTCTCTGCAACAGTCCTTCTGCACCCCAGGCTTCAAAGTCTGCTCTCTGTTATAGTCCTTCTGTACCGCAGTCTCCAACCTCTGCTCTCTGTAACGGTAATTCTGCACCTCAGTTTACAAATGCTGCTTTGTGTATCAGTTATTCTGCACCCCAGTCTTCAACTAGTGCTCTCTGTAAAAGTCCTTCTGCACCTCAGTCTGAAAACTCTGTTCTCTACATGGATCCTTCTTCCCCCCAGTCTCCAACCTCTGCTCTCTGTAACAGTCCTGCTGCACCTTGCTCTACAACTTCTGCTCTCAGTAAGATCCTTGTGCAACTTTGTCTAAAAACTCTGCTCTCTGTAGGAGTTCTTCTGCACCTCAGTCTGAAAATTCTGTTCTCTACAAGGATCCTTCTGCACCCCAGTCTCCAATCTCTGCTCTCAGAAACAGTCCTTTTGCACCTCAGTCTCCAACCTCTGTGCTCTTCAATGATCTTTCTGCACCACAGTCTCCAACGTCTGTTCTCTGCAACAGTCTTTCTGACCCCAGTCTCAAGCCTCTGCTCTCTGTAAGATCCTTCTGCACCTCAGTTTCCAAACTCTGCTCTCTGTGACATTCCTTCATAACCTCAGTCTCCAGCCTCTGTTCTTTGTAACAGTACTTCTGTACCAGATTCCCCAATCTCTGCTAACTGCCACATTTTTTCTGCACACCACTCACCAAACTGTGCTCTCTGTAACTATCTTTCTGACCCCAGTCTCCAACCTCTGCTTTATGTAACGATCCTTCTGCACTTCAGTCTCCAACCTCTGCTCCTTGCAATGATTCTTCTGAACCTCAGTTTGCAACCTCTGCTCTCTGCATCGATCCTTCTGCACCCCAGTTTCTCACCTCTGCTCTCTTTAACAGTTTTTCTACACCTCAGTCTCCAACCTCTCTTCTCTGTACCAATCCTTCTGCACCTCAGTCACCAATCTCTAACCTCTTTAACAGTGCTTCTGCACCTCAGTCTCTAACCGATGCTCTCTGTAACAGGCTTTCTGCACCCCAGTCTCCGAACTTTGCTCTCTGTAACAGTTTTTGTGCACCCCAATCTCGAACCTCTGCTCTCTGTAACAGTCCTTCTGCAACCCAGTCTCAAACCTCTGCTCTCTGTAAAAATCCTTATGCACCTCTGTCTCCAACCTCTGCTCTCTTTAATAGTCGTTCTGCACCCCAGTCTCCAACATCTGCTCTCTGCAACGATCCTCCTTGTCCCCAGGCTCCAACCTCTGCTATCTGCAAAGGTCCTCCTACACCCCAGTTTTTAAACACTGCTCTCTGTTACAACCTTCTGCACCTCAGTCTCCAAACTCTGCTCTCTGAAACAGTTTTTCTGAACCCCAGTCTCCAACCTCTGCTCTCAGTAACAGTTCTTCTGCACCCCAATCTCCAAACTCTGCTCTCTGTAACACTCCTTCTGCACCGGAGGCTCCACCCTCTAATCTCTGTAAAAGTCCTTCTGAACCTCAGTCTCCAAACTCTGCTCTCTGTAAGATCCTTCTGAAACCCATTCTCCAAACGCTACTCTTTGTAACAGTCCTTCTGCACCCCAGTCTCCAAACTCTGCTCTCTGTAACAGGCCTTCTGCACCCTAGTGTTCAACTTCTGCTCTCTGTAACAGGCCTTCTGTACCCCAGTCTCCAACCTGTGCTCTCTGCAACGATCCTTCTGCACCCCAGTCTCCAAACTCTGCTCTCTGTAACAGTCCTTCTGCACCCCAGGATCCTACATCTGCTCTCTATAACAGTCCTTCTGCACCTCAGTCTGAAAACTCTGCTCTCTTCAAAAAGCCTTCTGCACCCGAGTTTCCAACCTTTGTTCTCTGTACCAGTCCTTTTGAACCTCAGTCTCCAAAATGCTCTCTGTAAGATCCTTCTGCAACCCAGTCTCAAAATTGTGCTATCTGTAACACTCCTTCTGCACCCCAGTCTCTTAATTCTGCTCTCTGTAGCAGGCCTTCTGCACCCCGGTCTCGATTCTCTGCTCTCTGTAACAGGCCTTCTGCACCCCAGTCTCCAACCTCTTCTTTCTGCAAAGATCCTTCTTCACCTCAGTCTACAACCTCTGCTCTCTGAAACAGTCCTTCTGTATCACAGTCTTCAACCTTTCCTCTCTGTAACGGTCCTACTGCACCCCAGTCTCAAACCTCTTATTTCTGTATCAGTCTTTCTGCACACCAGTTTTCAAACTCTGCTGTCTATAACAGTCCTTATGAACCTCTGTCTCCAACCTCTGCTCTCTGCAACCTTAATTCTGTACCCCATTCTCTAACAACTTCTCTCTCCAACAGTCCTTCTGAACCAAAGTCTCCAACATCTGCTCTCTGCAACAGTCCTTCTTTACCCTAGTCTTTAAACTCTGCTGTCTTTACCAGTTTTTCTGTACTGCAGTCTCCAAACTCTGCTCTCTGTAACCTTAATTCTGCACCCCAGTCTCCAACCTCTTCTTTCTGTATCAGTACTTCTGCACCCCAGTCTCCAACCTCTGATCTTTGTAACATTCTTACTGCACCTCAGTCTCCAACTTCTGCTCTATGGGACAGTTCTTCTACAGCCCAGAGTCCAACCTCTGCTCTCTGCAACAGTTCTTCTACAGCACAGTCTCCAACATCTGCTCTCTGTAACAGTCTTCCTGTATTGCAGTCTTCAAACTTTGCTTTCTGTAACGGTCTTTTTACACACCAGACTCCAAACTCTGCTTTCTGTATCAGTCCTTCTTCACCCGAGTCTCCAACCTCTACTTTCTGTGACAGTCGTTCTTCTCCTCAGTCTCCAAACTCTTCTCTCTTCAACAGTCATTCTGCACCTATGTTTCCAACACCTGCTACCTTCAACAGTTCTACACCCAATTCTACAACCTCTGCTCCCTGCAAATGTCCTTCTGCACCTCAGTCTGCAACGTCTACTCTCTGTAACATTCCTTCTGCACCTCAGTCTTCCAACTCTGATCTCTGTAAGATGCTTCTGCAACCCAGTATCCAAACTCTGCCCTCTTCAACGATTTTTCTGCACCCCAGTTTCCAAACTATGCTCTCTGTAACAGTCCAGTTGCACCTAAGTCTTCAAACTCTGCTCTCTGTAAGATGCTTCTGAAACCCTGTCTCAAAACTCTGCTCTCTGTAACAGTCCTTCTGCACCCCAGTCTCCAACTTCTACTCTCTGCAACAGTCCTTTTAAACCCCAGTCTCCAACCTCTGCTCTATGCCACAGTCCTTCTGCACCACAGTCGCCAACATCTGTTCTCTGTAAAAATTATTCTTCACCTCAGTTCCCAAACTCTGATCTCTGCAATGGTCCTTCTGCACCCCAGTCTCCATCCTCTGCTCTCTGTAAAAATCCTTTTGCAACCTAGTCTCCAACCTCTGCTCTCTCCAAAGATCCTTCTGAATTCAGTCTACAACATCTGTTCTCTGCAACAGTCCTTCTGCACCTCAGTCTTAAAACTCTGCTCTCTGCAATGATCCTTGGACAACCCAGTCTCCAAAGTCTGCTTTCTGTAACAGTCTTTGTGCACGTCATTCTCCAACCTCTGCTATCTGTAACAGTCCTTATGCACCCCCGTCTCCAACCTCTGCTCTCTGTAAGATCATTCTGAACCCAGGTTTCTAAACTCTGCTCTTTGTAACATTCCTTCTGGTACCCAGTCTCCAACCTCTTCTCTCTGTAACAGCCTTTTGCTCCCCAGTCTCTAAGCCCTGCTCTCTGTTACACTCCTTCTGCACCCCATTCTCAAACCTCTGTTGTCTGCAATTGTTCTTCAGCACCTCAGTCTCCAACCTCTTCTTTCTGCAACAATTCTTTTGCACCCCAGTCTCCAACATCTGCTCTCTGAAAAAGTCCTTCAGCACCCGAGTCTCCAACATCTGCTGTCTGCAACAGTCCTTCTGCATCACAGTCTGAAAACTCTGCTCTCTGCAACGATCCTTGTGTACCCCAGTCTCCAAACTCTGCACTCTGAAACAGTCCTTCTGTACTGCAATATCAAACCTCTGCTCTCTGTAACAGTCTTTCTGCACCCCAGTCTCCACCTTTTGCTTTCTGTATCAGTCTTTCTGCACCCCAGTCTCAAACCTCTGCACTTTTATCCAGTCCTGCTACACCCCAGTCTCCAAAATCTTCTCTCTGTAACAGTCCTCCGGTAGTGCAGTCTCCAAAATCTGCTCTCTGTAACGGTCCTTCTGCACCCCAGTCTCTAACCTTTGTTTTCTTTATCAGTCCTTCTGCACCTCAGTCTCCAAACTCTGCTGTCTGCAACAGTCCTTCTGCACCCAAGTCTCAAACCTCTGCTCCCTGAAACAGTCCTTCTGCACCTCAGGGTCTAACATCTACTCTCTGTAAAAGTCCTTTTGCACCTCAGTTTCCAACAATTGATCTTTGTAAGATTCTTCTGCAACCCAGTCTCCAAACTCTACACTCTGTAACAGTCCTTCAGCACCCCTTCTCCAAACTCTGTTCTTTGTAACAGTCCTTCTGCACACCAGTATCAATACTCTGCTCTCTACAACGATCCTTCCCCACTGCAGTTTTCATCTTCTGCTCTCTGCAACAGTCCTTCTCCACAACAGTCTCCAACCTCTGCTCTCTGTAACAGTCCTCCAGTAGTGCAGTATCAAAAATCTCCTCTCTGTAACGGTCCTTCTTCACCCCGGTCTCCAACTTCTGTTCTCTGTAACAGTCCTTATGAACCTCAGTGTTCAAACACTGCTATCTACAACAGTCCTTCTGCACCACAGTCTGAAAACTCTGTTCTCTGCAACAATCCTTCTGCACCCCAGTGTCCAACCTCTGCTCTGTGTAACAGTCCTGCTGTACCTCAGTCTCCAACATCTGCTCTCTGTAAGATCATTCTGCAAACCTATCTCCAAACCCTGCTTTCTCTATAAGTCCTTTTGCACCCCAATCCCCAACCTCTGCTCTCTGTAACAGGCCTTTTACACCCCATTCTCCAAACTCTGCTGTCTGTAACAGTGCTTCTGCACCCTAGTCTCCAAACTCTGCTTACTGTATCAGTCCATCTGCACCACAATTTCAAACCTCTGCTCTTTGTAACAGTCTTTCTGCACCTCAGTCTACAAACTCTGCTCTCTGCAACAGAATTTCTGCATCCCAGACTCCAACATCTGCTCTCTGCAACAGTCCTTCTGCACCAAATCTCCAACCTCTGCCTCTGTAACAGTCCTAATGTAACCCAGTCTTCAACCTCTACTCTCTGCAACAGTCCTTCTGCACCCAAATCTGAACCTGTGCTCTCCGCAACAGTGCTTATACACCCCAGTGTCCAGCCTCTTCTCTCTACAACAGTCCCTCTGCATCCCAGTCTCCAACCTCTGCTCTATGTAACAATCCTTCTGCACCTCACTCTCCAACCTCTGTTCTCTGCAATGGTCCTTCTTCACCTCAGTCTCTAAAAACTACTCTGTGAAAAAGTACTTCTGAACACCTTCTCCATACTCTGCTCTCTGTAACAGGCCTTCTGCACCCCAGTCTCCCAACTCTCTTCTCTATAAAAATCCTTTTGCACCCCAGTCTCAAAATTTTGCTCTCTACAACGATCATTCTGCACCCAGTCTCCAACATTTGCTCTATGCAACATTCCTTCTGCACCCCAGTCTTCAACATGTGCTCTCTGCAAAAGTCTTTCTGCACCTCAGTCTGAAAACTCTGTTCTCTACATGGATCCTTCTTCCCCCCAATCTCCAACCTCTGCTCTCTGTAACAGTCCTGCTGCACCTCGCTCTACAACTTCCGCTCTCAGTAAGATCCTTGTTCAACTTTGTCTAAAAACTCTGCTCTCTGTAGGAGTTCTTCTGCACCTAAGTCTGAAAACTCTGTTCTCTACAAGGATCCTTCTGCACCCCAGTCTCCAATCTCTGCTCTCTGTAACAGTCCTTTTGCACCTCAGTCTCCAAACTCAGCACTCCGGAACGTTCCATCTGCACCTCAGTTTCGAAAGTCTACTCTCTGTAACAGTGCTTCTTCACCCCAGTCTCCAACATCTGCTCTCTGTAACGGTCTTTCTGCACCCCAGACTCCAATCTCTGCTTTCTGTATCAGTCCTTCTGCACCCCAGTCTCGAACTTCTTCTCTCTCTAAGAGTCTTTCTGCATCCCAGTCTCCAACCTCGGCTCTAGGTAACAGTCCTATACCCTAGTCTCCAACCTCTGCTCTCTTTAAGGGTCCTTCTGCACCCCATTTTCCAAACTCTGCTTCGTGTAACAGTCCTTCTGCACCTGAGTCTCAAAACTCTACTCTCTGTAACAGTCCTTCTACATCTCAGTCTCAAACCTCTGCTATTTGTAACCGTCCTTCTGCACCTCAGTCTGAATCCTCTGCTCTCTGTAACAGTCCACCTGCACCTCAGTCTCCAACCTCTGACCTCTGTAAGATCGTTCAGCAACCCAGTCTCTAAACTCTGCTCTCTATAACAGTCCTCCTGCACCCGAGTATCTAAGTTCTCCTCTCTGTAACCGGCCTTCTGCACTCCAGGCTCCAAACTCTGCTCTCTGGAGCAGGACTTCTGCACCCCAGTCTCCAAACTCTGCTCTCTGCAACGATCCATGTGCACACCAAACTCCAACCTCTGATCTCTGCAACATTCCTTCTGCA